>NC_091977.1:398415824-398715824 GCF_044704955.1 Pristiophorus japonicus | reverse complement strand
ATTTTTGAGTGATAGGGGAATAAAGGGTTATGGGGTGCAGGCAGGGAAGTGAAGCTGAGTCCATGATCAGATCAGCCATGATCTTATTAAATGGCGGAGCAGGCTTGAGGGGTCAAATGACCTGCTCCTAGTTCTTATGTTCTTAAGACAATATCTGGTGCAAGACCACAGTCGGGTTATTCAATATAATGGGGATTACATTTTTTCTCCAAGGACAAAATATTTTAGCTTCATGCTAAATTATCTTTTTCAAATGAAAGTATTTACTTCCTCTGCTGCTATTGTAGAATATGTTTGAGATTGCAAAATTCTATGAAATTTAAATCAATACTAGGTGACTGATTTCATATCATATTATTATTTGTTGTATAAGCAAAGACACTAAGTAATGTGCCTTGAGTAATAATGTACCAATCAGTGTAGCTATTACATGAAATGATACAAGATAACTTAGAATTTAAACTTTTCAGTATTAGCCATTTTTTAAAAACAAATAGATATTCAGAAATGTTCACACATTTTGCTAATATAAATTCAGTAATAAAGCAAAAACAAGACCAATAATATAATTATTCAGGAAGCACTGGGACTTTTGATAGTAAAACAAAAAACCAAGAGAACATTTCTACAAATCTTTGCTGTGCTATAGAAAAGTTAATTTTTACATATTCTCAATTTTCAGTACCTCTGCTATGATGTCTGCATCCCTCTCTAGTTATGTTGCAATGACATGGACAGCTAAAATGTGTCCATTTTAATGATTCCATTACCCACAAGGCTGTGCTGAATATCAAGTTGCATTAGTCAAAACTTGGAAAAAAAATTGTAAATTTTACATTTAAATTATTAAATTATTTTATTATTAATTTTCTTTTCCAAACGGTAGCTATTGCAATTTAATCATTGGAACACGCACACATAAAAGGGAATTGGACTATAAGAAATTAGCTGGTCATTAATTTTCTTTGAAAAAAGGCAGATAAAAATGACGAGATAACATAAGTATAGCAAAGGAATGCCGCTCTGCATTTCAAAAAATAAATATACTTTTTGATACACAACTCCCTGGAGCTGGTACAGGCACAAAGGGCCAAACGGCCTCTTTCTATGCTTATGATTCTATGAAATCAATCAACGTTCTCACTGTTTTCAGCCAGTATCCTTATTGATTCTGGTAAGTACTGTATATACAAATAAAAATAAAATCTACAACAAAACAATTATAAGGAAACAAACACACAAAGGGATTACAACATTCTGAAATAAAATCACTAAGCTTATCCATAAATTAACATTATAAATGCCTGTAAGAAATTTCTCCTACATTTTTTAAATATTCGCTTCTGGGATGTGGGCGTTGCTGACAAGGCCAGCATTTATTGCCCATCCCTAATTGCCCTCGAGAAGGTGGTGGTGAGCCACCTTCTTGAACCGCTGCAATCCTTGTGGTGAAGGTACTCCCACAGTGCAGTTAGGGAGGGTGTTCCAGTATTTTGACCCAGCGACGATGAAGGAATGGCGATATATTTCCAAGTCAGGATGGTGTGTGAATTGGAGGGAACTTGCAGGTGATGGTGTTCGAATGTGCCTACTGTCCTTGTCCTTCCACATAAGAACATAAGAATATAAGAAATAGGAGGAGTAGGCCATTTGGCCCCACGAGCTTGCTCCGCCATTCAATAAGATCATGGCTGATCTGATCTTTGGCTCAGCTCCACTTCCCTGCCCGCTCCCCATAACCCTTTACTCCCTTATAGTTCAAAAATCTGTCTATCTCCACCTTAAATATATTCAATGACCGTGCCTCCACAGCTCTCTGGGGCAGAGAATTCCACAGATTTACAACCTGCTGAGAGAAGAAATTCCTCCTCATCTGAGTTTTAAATGGGCGACCCCTTATTCTTAAACTATGCCCCCTAGTTCTAGATTCTCCGACGAGTGGAAACATCCTCTCTGTATCTACCTTGTCGAGCCCCCTCAGTATCTTATAGATTTCAATAAATCACCTCTCATTCTTCTAAACGCCAATGAGTATAGGCCCAACCCTTCTTCATAAGTCAATCTCTTCACCTCAGGAATCAATCTCGTGAACCTTCTCTGAACTGACTCCAATGCAAGTATATTCCTCCTTAAATAAGGAGACCAAAACTGTACGCAGTACTCTAGGTATGGTCTCACCAATGCCCTGTGCAGTTGTAGCAGGACTTCCCTGCTTTTATACTCCATCCCCCTTGCAATAAAGGCCAACACTCCATTTGCCTTCCTGATTACTTGCTGTACTTGAATACTAACCTTTTGTGTTTCATGCACAAGGACCCCAGGTCCCTAAGTACTGCAGCATTTTGTAATCTCTCTCCATTTAAATAATAATTTGCTTTTTTATTTTTCCTGCTAAGGTGGATAACCTCATACTTTCCCACATTATACTCTGTCTGCCAAATGTCTGCCCACTCACTTAGCCTGTCTATATCCCTTTGCAGATTCTTTGTGTCCTCCTCACAAACTTGCTTTCCCCCCCATCTTTGTATCATCAGCAAACTTGGCTACATTACACTCGGTCCCTTCATCCCAGTCATTAATATAGATTGTAAATAGTTGAGAGGCCCCTACACCGATCCCTATGGCACCCCACTAGTTACTGTTTCCCAGCCGGAAAATGATCAATTTATCCCGACACTCTGTTTTCTGTTAGACAATCTTCTATCCATGCTAATATATTACCCCCAACCTTGTGAGCTCATATCTTGTGCAGTAACCTTTTATGTGGCACCTTATCGAATGTCTTCTGAAAATACAAATAAACCACATCCACTGGTTCCTCCTATGCACCCTGTTCATTACATCCTCAAAGAACTCCAACAAATTTGTCAAACATGATTTCCCTTTCATAAAACCATGCTGACTCAAATGTCCTGCTACTGCTTCCTTAATAATGGACTCCAGCGTTTTCCCAACGACAGATGTTAGGCTAACCGGCCTATAATTTCCTGCTTTGTCTCCCTCCTTTTTTTAAAATAGAGGCATTACATTTGCGGTTTTCCAATCCGCTGGGATCTCTCCAGAATCCAGCGAATTTTGGTAGATTGCAAACAATGTATCCACTGCAGCCACTTATTTTAAGACCCTAGGATGCAGGACATCAGGTCCAGGGGACTTGTTCACCTTTAGTCCCCTTATTTTAGAGTACTTTTTGTTTAGCGATAGTGATTGTTTTAAGTTCTCCCCTCCCAATAGCCCCTTGATTATCTATTATTAGGATATTTTGAGTGTCTCTACCATGAAGACCGAAACAAAATATTTGTTCAAAGTCTCTGCCATTTCCCTGTTCCCCATTATTAATTCCCCAGTCTCATCCTCTAAGGGACCAATGTTTACTTTAGCTATTCTCTTCCTTTTTATATACCTGTTTTTATATTACTATCTGTTTTTATATTTCTTGCTAGTTTACTCTCATAATCCATCTTCTGTCTCTATTATTTTTTTAGTCATCCTTTGCTAGTTTTTAAAAATTGCCCAGTCCTCTAGCCTCCCACTAATCTTGGCAACATTATTTTCAATGTGATACCATCCTTTACTTCGTTAGTTATCCCTTCTCTTAAAAGTCTTTCCTTCTCACTGGAATATATTTTTGTTGAGTGTTATAAAATATCTCCTTAAATGTCTGCCACTGCTTATCAACCGTCTTACACTTTAATCTATTTTCCCAGTCCACTTTAGCCAACTCTGTCTTCATACCTTTGTAATCCCCTTTATTTAAGATCAGGACACTGGTTTGAGACCCAACTTTCTCACCCTCAAACTGAATTTGAAATTCTTCCATGCTATGATCACTCTTCCTAAGAGGATCGTTTACTATGAGATCATTAATTAATCCAGACTCGTTACACATTACCAGATCTAAAATAGTCTATTTAGTTTATTTTAAAAGTTAAAAGTTAAAAAATTTAAATAAATTTTTATCTAATTACTAATTCAAATTCTACCCCACTGCTTACACAAAATTAATTTTACCTCAAAAGCTACCCACTGATCAGCATGATAATTTCCACAAAGAAAGAAGTTTTTAAAAAATTCACAAGAAACAAGGTTCACTTGCATTAATCATGACTCAACTGAAAATTCAGATGATTGGTTGTATTCATCATCAAAAGATGGTAATATTTGTTAATCCACATACAGAAATTTAGTTTTCCTAATCACGTTTGAATTTATATGATATTTTCTATGTTTCTATGTTTCTATAACAGTCAAACGCAAAGACAGCATAAACGTATTAAGCTCTAGAACATAAAAGTGAATATATCCCTTATCCTGTCAACACACATCTAGTGTCAATATTTTTCATAAGACCAAATTGCTACAGTACCATGATGCAGTTTATTCTACTGTCCCAATGCTTTTCACATCACATAGCCTAATTAAATCAAATAACAGCTGGCTGGAGTGACTTGAGCACTCCAACATAGCCTGGGACTGATTACAACAACTGCTCGAGCTTCACTCTTGCTGCTTATAACATCATCAGAACCCCCCCACCCCCACTCACTCACACAAATTGTGTTGCAGCCTTGCAGCACGGTCTATGCCAACTCTTAAAATTAATATGGATTGTAAGTGCACCAATACCTGTTTCAGGATATTGATAGCGTTAAAAAAAAAAGGACCGAATGAATGAGTCAATCATTAAATGCTAACCTTACATTATCTTTCACTTTCAGGTGTTGATTAAAGTATAGTTGTATACATTTCCAGCATTTTCTGTTTTTACTTCAAATTTCCACTTTTTTTTTCTTTTTATACCTACCAGTTATGGGACACTATCATAAAAATATGCCTAGTTAAATGAATTGAAATGAACAAAAATAAGATAACGTAACTTCTCACCCATTAAGGTTGCTAGAAGGCAGAGGGAAGACATTTCAAGATCAATGTGGTCTTGCATATCCTTAACAGAAGCTCTACCAGATGCTTCAGGTTCTTCGGTTTTCCAGGAATGAGCTGCAGATGTTGAAGCAGCGGGCACAGGTTCCTTGCTGTCCTTCAGAATCTCCACAGAAACACGATCACCATGCTGCAGGGACAAAACCTCGTTCTCCCATCCCACTTTAGGAGGATGCAGTTCCTTTGGAGGAAAGCCATACCGTATGCATTGCAAACGTGGAGGAAGGTTAAATTCTTTAGCTATACTTTCTTGAAATTCAGAAAATGTTACGGATGCTTGAAGTGACAGTGTTGCCTGTCGCCCATCACTAGTGGTTACTCTAATCTTTTTTTCCTTGGTAGCTGATGGGGAATAAGGGGACTTAGTGGGAGTCGCTGGGGCAGATGAGGAGCCATCTTTAACAATTCCAGAAGAAGATGGTTGGCCTGGTCCCTTCTGATCCTGTCGTAATTGGTCAGTTTTCCGCTTTTGCACAATAGCTGCATGGTCAGTAATATTCTGCTGAATGCCTCGTTCAGTTTTACTCATGTTCAGTTCTTCTTTATGCAGAGTCTTTGATTTCTGACCCATTAAAATAATTTTGGTAGGTAAATGTGGCTCTGATATTGGCTCATCTTGCAAGTCACCAACTCTACGACTATGTGCACCTTCAACAGTGACTGGAGTATAGTCATCAGGATTCTTTTTGGCCGTATGATGTAATATGGTGTTAACAACTTTCTGAATCAAGATTTCACTTCCAAATTCACCAGGAAAATGCTTGGTGACAAGCTTCATAGCAACATCATAAACATTGCTGTTTAGAGCCACTTCACTTTCATATTGAAACCAATAAACAGTTTCTCGCACCACCCTTCCATTCCATTCCAAAGTTATTGGGAATGCTTCAGGTAAGTTATCATATTCCTTTCCTTCCCAGTAATGCTTGTAGCCACAGCCACATTTGCCTCCAGCAGATCTGGCATTAGTTCGATCTCCATCTAAGTACACAACAGAACCATCCCCTTTAACATGGCGCATGGAAGTACCATGACACCAGTTGCAGGACGTTAAGTGACTCAAATTATAGTCTGGCACCAGTACATCTTCTTTAGGGTCATATGAGCACACCAGATGGTGAACTGGAAAGCTGTAATTTTTGTCTGGCTTCAGTTGACCGTGGGTGCTTGTAGCTAAGTTGTACAACTTTCCTCCTGGAGCTAGCCACTCTGTAGGCACATGAAGCTCTGAAAGAGCACCGCAAATCAAACATTTCTGTAAACGAGTTTCAATTACAGCCTTCTTTGCAGCTTCAGTAACATCCTCAGGGTGTATTCCAATTACCCCTGTCCTTCTGTATATATATTGATGAACATCTGCTACCAGAGAAGGATGGATGTCATGCTTCTCCAAGAAAATTTCTTCCATCGCAGCAACTAGCCTCTGCAAGTACTTGTCCTGCAAACTTCGGTCACCTCCTAATAGACAGCTGTCATCTTCAAACTGTATGTACTTCCTAATAAGCTCCTGTGGGACACCCCAGGCTTTAGGCAACAGTTTCAAAGGAAGCCTTGGTAAAGGACCCCTTTTTATTCCAACCAAAGGTATATAATGGTTGCGCCCTGAACTGCTCCATGCAATGCAAATAGGTTTATTAAGCTGTCCATCCTTTCCCTGACATTTTTCTTCAGGAACTAATCCTGGGAGAAATGTAGCTGAATAATCACCACAACTTCTCATTCCACTCAGAGAATCTAGCAAAATGATTGGACGATGTAATACATTGGCCAGACCAAATATATGAATATTACGTAGACCCAAAGGTACTCCTTCAGGAGGGACAAACAAAGGGTCACACTCATTGATGATATCCTCCCATTCTGCTGCATCAATGAAGTCATGGAATAATGCCTTGTAACGATCAAGGTTTACTTTAAAATGCTGTTTAAGATTTTCACGCAAAGCATGCCAAAAAAGCTCTCTGCCCACCAAAGCCCTGGACACAGCATGAACTAAACAATGACCATCACCATCAACATGAACTGGGATCAAACATTCTTGATTACTATTCGCCTTCTTAATCTCCTCCAGAGTATCATGGAGATATAACAGACTCCCTGAACGGTCTTTCCCATAGCCCATAGTTCCAATGTGCTCTGGATCAATAAGGAAAGCTCTATCACCCAACAAGGCACAATCAAACATTTCCCCTTGGTTCATCTCTCTCAAGAGTTTGGCCTTCCCAGTTTGTTTATCCATGCCATACCGGGTCAGGATAGGAGACAGCAGCTTACAGTGGTAATTGGACAGTCCCATTACTTTCACCATTTCCGTGCCCTTTTTGGGGGCCGTGACTCCCAGCAAAGCATTCCTCAGCAGGTTGTGCAGTACCACGTCTGGGTCGGTGACCTCTTCTACATTGAGCAGGTTTCTTTGTTCGTGGCGCTGGCCGCATTCGGTGCATTCTATACTGACTCCATAGGCTGGGAAAAACAACCGAGCCTGGCACTTGGGATCCGGACACGTACCCGATAGAATACGTTTGTCTTTTTTCTTCGATCCTTGCAACATTGTTTCATTGATTATTCTTGGTTATAGTAAAATCAGTCTGTATATTTTTAATCGTTAATGCTCACAGTGCCATAGTCAGTCACTAAGAAGAGAGGCTGTTCCTGTCAGTAATGTTCTTTACTAGGAGGTGAAACGCGGAAGTACTCAGTTTCCTTCTCTTTCTCCTTCCACTCACAGTTTCCGTTATCAAACGAAACGAAACAAGTCTCCTTTACTGAAGGCAGGACAGCGGCGAGGATGGAAGGAGTGCAGACACGCATGCGCTGACAGCGCGATGCACCTCGGGGATCGTAGTTTTTCGTTGAGCGCATTGCCGTTGGTAGTGCGGAGGGAATGAGGAGCTCCTGAACTACGATTCCCGGCGGGCATTGAAGGTGGCAACAGACTTGCCCACCGAGCGGAGGACTCGGACTGCTGGACAAGCGAAAGGTGTGCTGGGAATAGAGGTGATGGTTAGGTCACGCTTGTTTTTTTTGCTTTTGATGTTGTAATTTTGAAAGTCAGCGATAATGGAAATTGTGTGTTTCCTTGATCCTATGACTTAACCCAATTAAAATGATTTTGAACATTATTTTCCTGGCAAGTTCCACTTTACGATATGATGCCCTTAGCTTGTGCTTATGTAATGTAGCCTTTCAAATGTGTTTTTCCCCTTGTATTGGGAGGACATGAACGAGCTGGTTCGGTGCAGTTGTCAGTTTAGAATGAGCTGTCAGGCCTGCTGCATGGTTACTGAGGAGAAGCGGATGTCATAGTTACCCGTCATTGTCCTGATTTGATGATGTTTAACGTCTTTCTCGGCGTGCGTGCGAAGGACTCGCCGACGATGTCACAGTTTATCGTACCCTGTTGCGATTTGATGACGCCATCGCAATGTTATTCTCTGTTGTTTAATCAGAGCACTGAAGGTATCAGGGTTAACTATATATGAGTGAGAGTTGAGAAAGCTCAGTTCCACACCTTTTGCAAAAACAGATTTCATGTCATATTGGTGAATGCAGTATATATTTAGAAAATCTGTAAACTTTGGAAATCTGAAATAAATACAGAAAATGAGGAAGGGTTAATTAATAAGCTTGTAGTAAAGGAAAGAGTAACCATAATATGATAGAATTTCATATTAAGTTTGAAAGTGATTTAGTTAAATTGGAAACTAGGGTCCTAAATCCAAACAAAGCAAACTAGGAATGAGATGCAAGTTGGCGAAGGTAGATTGGGAAACTACATTAAAAGGTATGACTGTAGACAAGCAATGGCTAGTATTTAAATAATTACACACAATTTACAACAAATATACATTCCTTTAAGGCACTAAAACGCCACAGGAAATGTTGTCCAGCCATGGCTAACAAGAGAAGTTAAAGATAGTATTAGATCAAAGGAAGAGGCTTTCAAATGTGTTTTTCCCCTTGTATTGTGAGGACATGAACGAGCTGGTTCGGTGCAATTGTCCGATCCGATCCATCATCGACATTAACATAGCCCTAAAGCAGAAGCAGTGCCACAAAAAAGTCAATGCTGGGGCACTTAAAGACCCAGCTAAGAGAGCCCTATACAGCCAGGGCCTCACAACTAACCTGGCATGCCTTGATGACCCTGAAATGCTAAATGCCCACAGCGCTTGGTTTGCCCTCCAGGCCTCCATAATCAGTGCCTGGTAAACACCAGGACTGGTTTGTTGAAAATAATCAGGAAATCCAAGAACTAATACATCGCAAGCGCAGAGCATTTCTGACCCTCAAGCAACAACCCAACTTGGGAGTAGCAAAGCAACATTACAGGCGGCTCAAGGCTGAGGTCCAATAAAAAACCTGGGACCTAAAGAACAGGTGGTGCATGAAGAAAGCACAGAAGATACAACAACTGGCCGACAGCCATGATGTGTGAGGATTCTTCATCGCAGTCAAGGCCACCTACAGTCCAAACTCCCAAGGTCCCACCCCACTGCTAGCCAAGAATGGGGAAACACTCATCAAGGACACCGAGGCAGTCAGGGCCTGCTGGAAGGAGCACTTCAAAGATCTCCTCAAACGAGACTCTGCCTTTGACTCGAGTGTTCTCGACTCCATCCCGCAGCATGCGACCTGCCACCACCACAGTGAAACCCCAACGTTGCACGAGGTAGGAAAAGCCATAAAACAGCTCGAGAACAGCAAGGCTATGGGAGCAGATGGAATCCCTGCTGAGGTGCTAAAGTATGGCGGAGAGGCGCTGTTGGCGCGGATACATGACCTCATCTCATCTGAAAGGAGGAGAGCATGCCGGGAGATCTCAGAGATGCAGTGATTGTGACCATCTTTAAAAAAGGTGACAAGTCCGACTGCGACAATTACAGGAGAATTTCCCTGCTAGCAGCCACTGGGAAAGTTATTGCTAGAGTCCTCCTCAACTGTCTTCTCCCTGTGGCTGAGGAGCTCCTCTCGGAGTCACAGTGCGGATTTCGTCCCCTACGGGGCACAATGGACATGGCCTTTGCAGCGCGACAGCTGCAGGAAAAATGCAGGGATCTGCGCCAGCCCTTATACATGGCCTTTTTCGACCTTACAAAGGCCTTTGACACGGTCAACTGCGACGGTCTATGGAGCGTCCTCCTCTGTTTAGGATGCCTCAAAGGTTTGTCAACATCCTTTGCCTGCTCCACAACGACATGCAGGCCGTGATCCTTACCAACAGATCCACTGCAGACCCAATCCACATCCAGACTGGGGTCAAACGGCTGCATCATCGCTCCAACCCTTTTCTCAATCTTCCTCGCTGCCATGCTCCACCTCACAATCAACAAACTCCCCGCCGGAGTGGAACTAAACTACAGAACCAGTGGGAAGCTGTTTTACTTTCGCCGCCTCCAGGCCAGATCCAAGATTACCCCAACCTTTGTCATTGAGCTACAGTACCCGCCTGCGTCTGCGCACCTTCTGAGGCTGAACTCCAGGATATAATCGACGTATTTACTGAGGCTTACGAAAGCATAGGCCTTACGCTAAACATCCGTAAGACAAAGGTCCTCCACCAACCTGTCCTCGCCGCAAAGCACTGCCCCCCAGTCATCAAGATCCACGGCGCTGCCCTGGACAACGTAGACCCTTTCCCATACCTCGGGAGCCTTTTATCAACAAGGGCAGACATTGATGAAGAGATTCAACACCACCTCTGTAATGCATGAAGAAAAAGTCAGACTGAATACTGTGAGCTCAAAGTAAAGTGTAACCTTAGCCTTTTATTGCAGGTCTCCAGAGTGCCTCTTTAACCTGTGAGGCCTCCTTAAATACCTGTGCTCCCAAGGGATTATGGGATCCCTTGGGACTCCAGTGGATGAGCCATCTGGTGGCTGTACAGAATCTATACAAGCTTACATATATAACAACACATCCCCCAACCCCACACCGCCCCGCTCCCCCAAAGTCAACAATGTAACTATTTACAAGATGAGTCGATCTGGGGCCCTTGCCCTGGTTGATCGTCTGAGGGAAAATGCTGTATTAGTGAATCATCTGTTGGACCCTCGCTGGGCTGCAGTGTAGCTGGCCTTTCTGGGCTGCCTGGTGTGGTGAATCCTGCTGGGCTGTTGTGGATGATGGGTTCTGCTTCGTGGTCAACCGCAGTGCCGGTTGCCACTGGTGTGTATGTTGGGGGGTCAAAGAAGGTAGGGTCCAAAGTGGGTTGGTCAGGATAGTCCATGAATCTGAGTTTGATTTGGTCCAAGTGTTTCCGGTGAATGAGTCCATTTGAAAGTTTGAACCGAAACATCCTGCTCCCCTCTTTGGCCACAACAGTGTCGGGAAACCACTTGGGACCTTGTCCATAGTTCAACACAAATACAGGATCAGTGATTTCAACCTCGTGTGACACATTTGCGCTATCATGGTATGTACTTTGTTGAAGCCGCCTGCTCTCAACCTGTTCATGTAGATCAGGGTGAACTAACGAGAGCCTTGTCTTATGTGCCCTTTTCATGAGCAGTTCAGCAGGTGGGATCCCAGTGAGCGAGTGGGGTCTCGTGCGGTAGCTAAGCAAGACTCGGGATAGGCAAGACTGCAGTGAGCCTTCTGTTACCCTCTTCAAGCCTTGCTTGATGGTTTACACTGCTTTCTCTGCTTGACCATTGGATGCTGATTTAAATGGGGCAGATGTGACATGTTTGATCCCGTTGCGGGTCATGAATTCTTTGAACTCGGCACTGGTAAAACATGGCCCGTTGTCGCTCACCAGGATATCGGGTAACCCGTGCGTGTCAAACATGGCCTGCAGGCTATCAGTGGTGGCAGCGGACGTGCTTACCGACATTATCTCACATTCAATCCATTTGGAGTACGCATCTACAACCATAAGGAACATTTTACCCAAGAACGGGCCTGCATTGTCGACATGGACCCCAGACCACGGTTTGGAGGGCCAAGACCATAAACTTAGTGGCGCCTCCCTGCGTGCATTACTTAACTGCGAGCATGTGTTACATCTGTGCAGGCATGTGTGGTGGCCCGGTATCGATACTCTAAGTCCGCATTGATACCGGGCCACCACACGTGGGATCTGGCTATCGCTTTCATCATTACGATGCCTGGGTGTGTGCTGTACAGGTCACTGATTAAGGTGTCTCTGCCCTTCTTGGGAACCACTATCCGACTTCCCCACAGAAGGCAGTCTGCCTGTATAGACATTTCATCTTTGTGCCACTGGAACGGCTTTATCTCTTCCTGCATTTCCACTGGGACACTGGACCAGCTCCCGTGAAGCACACAGTTTTTGACTAGGGGTCCTGGCTCGTCCAGGTTCTAATCTGTTGGGCTGTGCAGGGTGATTGCTCACTCTCAAATGCTTCCATAACCATGATTAAATCTGCGAGCTGCGCCATTTCCACCCCCATGGTAGGCAATGGCAGCCTCCTGAGAGCATCGGCACAGTTTTCAATGCCTGGCCTGTGGCGGAAGGCGTAGTTGTATGCGGACAACGTGAGCGCCCATCTCTGGGATGCGGGCCGATGATTTAATATTGATCCCCTTACTCTCGGAAAACAGGGATATCAGTGGCTTATGGTCAGTTTCCAATTCGAATTTTAGCCCGAACAGATATTGATGCATTTTCTTTACCCCATAGACACACGCTAACGCTTCTTTTTCAATCATGCTGTAGGCGCTCTCAGCCTTAGACAAACTCCTGGATGCATAAGCAACTGGTTGCAATTTCCCAAAATCATTAGCTTGTTGCAATATACACCCGATGCCGTATGACGACGCATCACATGCTCGTCCCAAACGTTAAATGGATCATACAACACAAGCAATTTGTTTGAGCACAACAGCTTTTACAAAGGCATTTTCTTGGCTTTTGCCCCATACCCATTCGTCCCCTTTACATAGTAAAGCGTGCAATGGTTCTAACAGTGTGCTGAGACCCAGTAAGAAGTTACCAAACTAGTTCAGGAATCCTAGAAACGACCGCAGCTCCGTCATGTTCTGTGGCCTCGGTGTGTTCTCGATTGCTTTAGTCTTTGAATCGGTGGGCCTGATGCCATCCACCGCGATCCTCCTCCCCAGGAACTCCACTTCAAGCGTCAGGAAAATGCACTTCGAGCGTTTTAGCCTGAGCCCCATGTGGTTGAGTAGACTAAGAACCTCCTCCAGGTTCTGCAGATGCTCGGCTGTGTCCCGACCTGTAACCAAGATATCGTCCTGGAAGACCACGGTGCGCGGGACCGACTTCAGTAAGCTTTCCATGTTTCTCTGGAATATTGCCGCCACTGATCGAATTCCAAACGGGCATCTGTTATAAATGAAGAGACCTTTGTGCGTGTCGATAAGGTGAGGCCCTTCGATGATTCCTCCAGCTCCTGCCTCATGTGAAGTCAAATCCAGCTTCGTGAACGTCTTTCCTCCCGTCAGCATTGCAAAGAGGTCGTCGGCCTTTGGTAGTGGGTATTGGTCCTGCAGGGAGAAACGATTGATAGTTACTTTGTAATCGCCACAGATTCTGACGGTGCCGTCTCCCTTGAGGACTGGGACAGTAGGACTGGCCCACTCGTTGAATTCGATCGGTGAAATGATGCCCTCTCTTTGCAGCCAGTCTAGCTTGATCTCTACCCTTTCTTCATGTACGGTACTGCTCTCATCTGTGATGAATGGGTCGCGCCCCCGGAATTAGGTGGATCTGCACTTTCGCTCCTTGGAATTTCCCGATGCCTGGTTCAAACAGCGAAGGGAACTTGTTTAAGATCTGGGCACACGAAGTGTCATCAGCAGGCGATAGCGTTCGGATGTCGTCCCAGTTCCAGCATATCTTTCCCAGCCAGCTCCTGCCGAGCAGCATGGGACCATCACCCGGCACCATCCAAAGTGGTAGCTTGTGCACCGCTCCATCGTAGGAGACCTTTACGGTAGCACTGCTGATTACAGGAATCAGTTCCTTTGTGTAAGTTCTTAGTTTCGTGCGAATTGGAGTTAAGACTGGCCTTGAGGCCTTGTTGCACCACAACCTTTCGAAAGTCTTTTTGCTCATGATGGATTGGCTCGCGCCCGTGTCCAGCTCCATTGACACCAGGAGTCCATTTCGTTCCACATTCAGCATTATCGAAGGACACTTTGTGGTAAATGTGTGCACCCCATGTACCTCTGCCTCCTCGGTCTGAGGCTCTGGTTCATCGTGATCCGCCGTGGATCTGTCCTCCTCTGCAACATGGTGGTTTGCAGGATTAACAGGATTTGCAGCTCGCCTGCACATATGTTGGAGGTGTCCCATTGTTCCACAACCCTTGCAAACGTACCCTTTGAAGCGGCATGAATGGAAACGATGATCACTCCCACAGCGCCAACAAGGTGTTAATGGCCTTGCATGCATCACCCTTGATGGTGGACTCTGAGACTTCTGCGGACGTGAAGCTGCAGGCATGTGTGACCTGCCCTGTACGTTGCGATTTGAAAACAACATCACTTTGTTCACAGTACTTATAGCAGCACTTGTGTGCTGAGAGATTTGCTTAGTATTGTCACTGGTGGCAATGAACGCCTGGGCTATCGCTATGGCCTTACTCAAGGTTGGGGTCGCTATAGTCAAAAGTTTGCGAAGTATGGTTTCATGGCCAATGCCAAGTACGAAAAAGTCTCTGGGCTTGTGCTCCAAATGTCCTTCAAATTTGCAATATCCTGCAAGGCGTCTTAGTTCGGCGATATAACTCTCCACTTCCTGGCCTTCAGACTTTTTGTAGGTGTAGAACCGGTACCTCGCCATCAGAACGCTTTCCTTCGGGTTCAAATACTCTCGGATCAGTGTGCACAAATCATCATATGATTTTTCCGTGGGTTTCGCTGGAGTAAGTAGATTTTTCATGAGGCCATACGTTGGTGCCCCGCAGACGGTGAGGAGAATCGGCCTTCGTTTGGCAGCGTTCTCTTCTCCATCCAGCTCGTTGGCTGCTCCACAAAAGGTTTCCGAATCATCTTCCTCCGAGAATTTCTCCAGGATGCCCACTGTTCGCTGCATCTTTGGGTTCGCTATCTGTGTCTCATCGCCAGTTGTTATGAATGAAGAAAGAGTCAGACTGAATACTGTGAGCTCAAAGTAAAGTGTGACCGTAGTCTTTTATTGCAGGTCTCCAGAGTGCCTCTCCAACCTGTGAGGCCTCCTTAAATACCTGTGCTCCCACGGGATTATGGTATCCCTTGGGACTCCAGTGGATGAGCCCTCTGATGGCTGTACAGAGTATATACAAATTTACATATATAACAGCCTCCAGTGCGCCAGTGCAGCATTCGGCGCCTGAGGAAAAGAGTGTTCGAAGACCAGGCCCTCAAGTCTACCACCAAGCTCATGGTCTACAGGGCTGTAGTAATACATGCCCTCCTGTAAGGCTCAGAGGCATGGACCATGTACAGTAGACACCTCAATTCGCTGGAGATAGATCACCAATGATGTCTCCGCAAGATCCTACAAATCCCCTGAGCGGACAGGTGCACCAACATCAGCGTCCTTGTCCAGGCTAACGTCCCCAGCATTGAAGCACTGACCACACTCGATCAGCTCCGCTATCTATATCAATCATTTGGACGAGGGGACTAAATGTAATATATCCAGGTTTACTGATGATGCAAAGCTATGTGGGAATGTAAGTTGTGAGGAGGATGCAAAGAGACTTCAAGAGGATATAGACAAGCTAATGAGTGCGCAAGAAAATGGCAAATGGAAAATCATGTGGGAAATGTGAAGATATCCAGTTTGGTAGGAAAAATAGAAAAACAGTATTTTTTTAAATGGTGAGAGATTGGGAAATGTTGGTGTTCAGAGGGATCTGGGTATCCTTGTACACGAATCACTGAAAGTTAACATGTAGATACAGCAAGCAATTAAGAAAGTGAATGGTATGTTGGCCTTTATTACAAAATGATTTGAGTACAAGAGTAAAATGTCTTACTGCAATTATATAGGACCCTGGTGAGACCACACGTGGAGTATTGTGCACAGTTTTGGTCTCCTTACCTAAGGAAGGATATACTTGCCACAGAGGGAATGCAACAAAGTTTCACCAAACTGATTCCTGGAATGGGAGGATTGTCCTTTGAGGAGAGATTGAGCAGACTAAGCCTATATTCTCTAGAGTTTAGAAGAATGAGAGGTAATCTCATTGAAACATACAAAATTCTTCCAGGGCTTGACAGGGTAGATGCAGGGAGGATGTTTCCCCTGGCTGGAGGGTCTAGAACCAGGGGTCACAGTCTCAGAATAGGGGGTCGGCCATTTAGGACTGAGATGAGGAGAAATTTCTTCACTCAGAGGGTGGTGAATCTTTGGAATTCTCTACTCCAGAGGACTAAGGATGCTCAGGCGTTGTGTATGTTCAAGACAGAGATCGATAGATTTTTGAATATTAAGGATTATGGGGATAGTGCAGGAAAGTGGAGTTGAGTTAGAAGATCAGCCATGATCTTATTGAATAACAGAGCAGGTCAAGGGGCCAAATGGCCTACTCCAGCTCCTAATTCTTATGTTCTTAAAATACTCCGTAGGGATGGGCATACCTAATTTTGTTGGAGAACATCCTGAAAAAGCTCTGAAGCAAAAATATGTTTTACTTTTATATTTCTAAGCCACATCCTTGTGGTTCATTCAACCATGTGATAATTGACAATAAACATAAACAAAAAATGTATGATACTTCCAGAATCATAGAATGCTTACAGCACCCAATAAGGCCATTCGGCCTGTCGAGCCCATGCCGACTCTCAGCTCCCCTGTTCTTTCCCCGAAGCCTTGCAACTTTTTTTCCTTTGGGTACTTATCCAACTTCTTTTTGAAAGATAAAATTAAATCTGCCTCTACCACCCTTTCCAGTAGTGCATTCCAGATCTTAACCACTCGCTTTGTAAAAAAGTTTTTTCATATATCGCCTTTGCCAATCCTCGTAAATCTGTGACCTCTGGTTCTTGACCCTTCTGCCAATGGGAACAGTTTCTCTCTATCTACTCTGTCTAGACCCCTTATGATTTTGAACACCTCCATCAAATCTCCTTTCAATCTTCTCTGCTCCAAGGAGAACAACCCCAGCTTCTCCAGTCTATCAACATAACTGAAATCCCTCATTCCTGGAATCATTCTCGTCATTCTTTTCTGCACCCTCTCTAAGGCCTTCACATCCTTCCTAAAGTGTGATGCCCAGAATTGGACACAGTACTCCTGTTGGGGCCGAACCAGTGTTTTATACAGGTTCATCATAATTTCCATGCTTTGTACTCTTATACCTCTATTTATGAAGCCCAGGATCCCGTAAGCCTTTTTAACTGCTTTCTCCACCTGCCCTGCTACCTTCAACGATTCCTGCACACATACCCACAGGTCTCTCTGTTCGTGCACCCCCTTTAGGATTGTACCATTTAGTTTATATGTCCTCTCCTCATTCTTTCTACCAAAATGCATCACCTCACATGTTTCTGCATTAAATTTCATCTGCCACATCTCTACTCATTTCACCAGCCTGTCTGTATCTTCCTGAAGTCTACCACTCTCCTCCTCACTGTTCACTATATGTCCAAGTTTTGTGTCATCTCCAAATTTAGAAATTGTGCCCTGTACACCCATGTCCAAGTCATTTAATATATATCATTAAAAAAAACTCTGTAACTAAGGACACTGATACTGGTAAGGCTGAATTTTTTTCCCCTCTTTTGTTGTTTTCCTTCTGTGTCTCATCTCTTCTGTCTCTCTCATATTCCCTTCTATAAATGTGTCTCTCCTTCTATGGCCGTGTTGCTACTTCACTTCTATGTGTTATTCACTTCTCCTTGTCTCTTATCTGTCTCACACTCCCTGTGTCACCTCTTTTGATGTCTCACACTTCGCACCTACCTATCTTTTTGTTTCCCTTTCCCATCCATCCGTTCCTTTCATTCCCCGTTTTATTTCTCCTCTCTCCCAACACGTTCACATCATTTCTTTTTCTATTTCTCTGCTATCCTTTTTTCTCTTTCATCCTTTCCCTTCTTCCCCTTTTTCTTATTTTTATCTTGTTCATGTGTTTCTTCACTCTCCACTTTATTTTCTTCTGGAAGGAGAAACAATGGTGGGATGTTTAAGAGAATAAATTGCAGAGATACAGAATAAGTATTACTTTAGAAAAGAAGAAACTACTAGTAATTTTGGAATGCCATGGATAAAGAGGCTTGAAACTATTCGAAGAAGAAGGCATATGAGGACTAATAAGAATAATAATGAAACAGCTAAAGCAGATTATGAGAAAATAATCAGAGATTAGGAGTGGGCTATGGAGAGATAACAGGGAATATGAGGGGGAAAAAAATCAAAAAACATCAGAAGGAACAATATAATATTTTAGAAATATATCAACAGAAAGACAATTGTTGAAAACAAAGTAAGTCCCCTGAAAGCAAAGAATTGTCGATTTGTAGAGGATGATAAAAAATGGCGGCGGTATTCCGCATTGCTCTTTACTAAAGAGAGGGATACCAGAGAGGAAATGAATCCTGAAGTGGTTGAGAACGAGACGAGTGATAATGTGATGGATCAGAAGAAAATTTTAGATAAGTTTCTTAAACCTATTTTAGATAAGTTTCTTAAGGGAAGCCAAAATGCTCATGCCTAACAAGATACATCCTAGGATTCTGAAAGAAGTGAGGGAGGAAATTGCAGTGGTCCTAGAAATTAGATTTCAGAGCTCTATTGAGTCTGCATGTGTGTTGGAGGACTGTGTTGGAGGACTGGAAACTGCCCAGTGTAGTACCATTTTTTAAAAGGATCCTGTTGTTTAATATCTGTGATAGGGAAAAATTTAGAGTCTTTAATTATGGATGTAATTATCACATAGCTAGATAAAGAAATACAGTAGTTAGAAGTAGCGAGCATGGATTTCAAAAAGAGACGATTGTGCTTGACAAACCTCATTGAATTATTTGAGAGAGAAACAGGAATGGTAGATGTGGGAAATGCAGTGGATGCAGCTTACATGGACTTTAGGAGAGCAACATGGGAAATTACTAGTGAAGATTAAAGGACATAGAAATAGTGGGTGGATAGCAAAATGGATTGAAAATTGGTTAGAGGAAAGAAAACAAAAAATAGGAGTTCAGAGCAGTTTTTCAGAGTTTGCAGGAAGTAGTGATATCCCTCACGGTTCATTTCTGGGGCCAGTTGTGTTCACTGTATATGCAGAAGCAATTCAATGTCAGTGAATGAGGTGATGCATTTTGGTTAACAAAAATAACAGAATAATTATGCTTGAAATGGTAGTCGGCTTGGTGCTGTGGAAGAACAAATGAACTTGGAGGGTATAGGTTCACAGGTCATTGTCCACTTGCTGACATGCAGCCCTTGATGAGCCGTAATTTCCTCCAATTAAATATTGGGAGTACCAAAACCATTGTCTTCAGGCCCCGCCACAATCTCCGTTCTATTTCCACTGATTCCATCCCCCTCCCTGGCTACGGTTTCAAGTTGAATCAGACTGTTCGCAAGCTTGGCGTCCTATTTGACCCTGAGATGAGCTTCTGACCCTATAATCCTCACAATCACAAAGACCGGCTACTTCCACCTTCATAACATCGCCCACCTTTGCCCCTGTCTCAGTTCATCTGCTGCTGAAACCCTCACCCATGCTTTTGTTACCTCCTGACCCAACTATTCCAATGCTCTTTTGGCTGACCTCCCATCTTCCAACCTCCATACACTTCAAATCATTCAAACCTCTGCTGCCGCTTTCTAACCCACACTAAATCCCACTCATCCATCACCCCTGTGCTCGCTAATCTATGTTGGCTGTCAGTCCACCAATACCTCAATTTTAAAATTATCATCCTTGTGTTCAAATCCCCCATGGCCCACCACTCCCTATCTCTGCAACTTCCTCCAGTCCTACAATCCTCCAAGAACTCTGCTTTCCTCCAACTCCGGACTCCTGCGCATCCCCCACTTCCTGCGCCCTACCATTGGTAGCTGTGCATTCAGCCGTCTAGGCTTTAAGCTCTAGAATTGCCTCCCTAAATCTCTTCCTTTTAAGATTCTCCTTTAAAACTTACTCTGACCAAACTTTTAGTCAGCTGTCATTTCTTCTTGTCATCGCCAACACCTTGTTCCGCCAAAGGGACAAGTACAAGGCATTGTGGCAGCACCCTCGCTCCAAGCACTGGCACCTTCTCGACTACGTCATCGTCTGAGTGAGGGACCGCAAGGACGTGCACATCACCCGTGCCATGACAGGAGCCGATGACTGCTGGACGGCCCACCGCCTAATCCGTAACGTTATCAACATTAATATAGCCCCAAAGCGGCGACGGTAACAGAAGCAATGCCATAGAAAAATCAACGCCGGGGCACTCAAAGACCCAGTTTAGAGAGCCCTATACAGCCAGCGCCTCACTGACAACCTGGCGACTCTCAATGATCCCGAGACGCAGAGTGCCCACAGCGCTTGGTCTGCCCTCCCAGCCACCATAACCAGCGTCTGCGAAGAGACGCTTGATCACTCAACCAAGAAACACCAGGACTGGTTTGACGAGAATGACCAGGAGATCCAGGAACTAATAAATTGCAAGCGCAGGGCATTTATGAACTTAAAGCAGCAACCCAATTCAGAGCAGCAAAGCAGCTCAACTGATGGCTGAAGGCTGAGGTCCAACAAAAAAAACCACGACCTAAAGAATAGATGGTGGGTGGAGAAAGCACAGGAGATTCAGCAGCTGGCCGATAGCCATGACGTGCGAGGATTCTTCACCACAGTTAAGTCCACCTACAGCCCAAGTACCCAAGGCCCCACCCCACTGCTGGCCAAGAACAGGTAGACACTCATTAAGGATTTTGAATATCTCCTTAATCGGGACTCTGCCTTTGACACGAGTGTCCTCGACTCCATTCCGCAGCATGCTACCTGCCACCATCTCAGCAAAACTCCAGCCCTGCACGAGGTAGAAAAGGCCATCCATCAGCTCAAGAACAATAAGACCTCAAGAGCAGATGGAATCCCTGCTGAGGCACTAAAGTATGGCGGAGAAGCACTATTGGCAGGAATGCATGACCTCATCTCTCTTATCTGGAGGGAGGAGAGCATGCCAGGAGATCTCGGCGATGCCATAATCGTGACCATCTTTAAAAAAGGGGACAAGTCCGATTGCAGCAACTATAGAGGAATCTCCCTGTTGTCGGCCACTGGGAAAGCCATCGCAAGATTCCTCCTCAACCGTCTTCTCCTTGTGGCTGAAGAGCTCCTCCCAGAGTCGCAATGCGGATTTCATCCACTGAGGGGTACAACGGACATGATGTTCACCATGCGACAACTACAGGAGAACAGCACCAACCCTTGTACGTGACCTTCTTTGACCTGTCAACCGCGAGGGATTTTGGAGCGTCCTCCTCCGTTTCGGTTGCCCCCAAAAGTTTGTCACCATCCCCCGCCTGCTCCACGACAACATGCAAGCCGTGATCCTGACCAATGGATCCACCACAGACCCAACCCACGTCCGGACCGGGGTCAAGCAGGGCTGCGTCATCGCACCAACGCTCTTCTCGATCTTCCTCACTGCAATGCTCCATCTCACGCTCAATAAACTCCCTGCTAGAGTGGAACTAAACTATAGAACCAATGAGAACCTGTTCAACCTACGTCGCCTCCAGGCTAGATCCAAGGTCGTCCCATCCTCTGTCATCGAACTACAGTATGCGGACGACGCTTGCGTCTGCGCACATTCAGAGACTGAACTCCAAGCCATTGTCAACACCTTTACCGAGGCGTACGAAAGCATGGGCCTTACACTAAACATCCGTAAGACAATGGTCCTCCACCAACCTAACCCTGCCACACAGCACTGCCCCCCAGTTATCAAAATCCATGGCGTGGCCTTGGACAATGTGGACCATTTTCCATACCTCAGGAGCCTACTATCAGCAAGGGCAGACATCGACGACGAGGTCCAACACCGCCTCCAGTGCGCCAACGAATCCTTTGGTTGCCTGAGGAAGAGAGTTTTTGAAGACCAGGACCTCAAATCTGGCACCAAGCTTATGGTCTACAGGGCTGTAGTGATACCCGCCCTCCTATATGGCTCAGAGATGTGGACCATTTACAGGAGACACCTCAAAGCACTGGAGAAATACCAGTAATGCTGCCTCCGCAAGATCCTGCAAATCCATTGGGAGGATAGACGTACCAACATCAGTGTTCTCGATCAGGCCAACATCCCCAGCATCGAAGCACTGACCGCACTCGACCAGCTCCGCTGGGCGGGCCACATCGTCCGCATGCCCGACACGAGACTCCCAAAGCAAGCACTCTATTCGGAACTCCTACACAGCAGGCGAGCCCCAGGTGGGCAGAGGAAACGTTTCAAGGACACGCTCAAAGCCTCCGTGATAAAGTGCAACAGCCCCACCGACACCTGGGAATCCTTGACCCAAGACCGCCCTAAGTGGAGGAA
The DNA here is from genome assembly GCF_044704955.1 of Pristiophorus japonicus. Classification (NCBI taxonomy): domain Eukaryota; kingdom Metazoa; phylum Chordata; class Chondrichthyes; family Pristiophoridae; genus Pristiophorus; species Pristiophorus japonicus. Next base: position 398,693,429 of record NC_091977.1, on the reverse strand, counting down.
GTGCATCCGGGAGGGCACTGAGCACCTCGAGTCTCATCGCCAAGAGCATGCGAAGAACAAACGCAGGCAGCGGAAGGAGCGTGCGGCAAACCAGACTCCCCACCCACCCTTTCCTTCAACGACTGTTTGTCCCATCTGTGACAGAGACTGTACAGTCACTTTTGGAGTGGAAGTAAGCCTCGATTTCGAGGCACTGCCTATGATGATATCTTCTTTGGCTCAGTGTCCATTCTTGTCTTATTACGCTCTTGTGAGATGCCTTGGAACGTTTTCCTACGTTAAAGGCACTGTATCATTGCAAGTTGTTTGTTATTGTATTAAAAGTAGCACAAAAAGTGAAATACTGCAGATCTGAAATAAAAACACAACATTTGGGAATCAGTCTGCAGGTCAGGCAGCATCTTTGGGGAGGCAGCACAACTCTACAAATGCTGCCTTACCTGCTGAGTGTTTGCAGCATTTTTTGTTTTTATTAAAGGCAATACTTCAGTTTGATAAGGCTGTAAAAATAGCTAATAGAAGTCTAAATTTTATCTCAAGAGTTATGGAATATAAAAACCGAGGGAATGATAAGCCTACATAAAACCTGAGTAAGACCTCAGTTAGAGTAGTATTGTGTTAGTAGTAGTACTGTGTGCAGTATTGGGCTCCACACTTTCAGAAAAATGTTGAGGCTTCAGAGAGGGTACAATGCAGATTCGCTAGGATGCTGCCTAGTATGAGGACTTGAAAAGTTGGGCCTTTTTTTATTAGAACAACACAGATTTCAAGGTGTTATAATAGAAGTTTTCAAAATTATGAAAGGTTGGACAGGGTCAACAGAAACACTGTTTCCAGTAGTTGGGGAGTCAAGAACAAAGGGTCACAGATACAAGATTAAATGTAAGAGATTTAGAACAAAGTGCACAAGAAATTTCCTCACCCAGAGAGTTGTGAGTTTGTCCAATTCACTTCCAGATTTTTGCATTCAAAATTAGATTGGATAGGTGTATGAAAGAAAAGGGGTTAATGGAATATGGTAAAAAGATGAATACATGTGATTAGAACATTTTGCTCACGTTTTGGATAAATGAGGGCACAGACTAGTTAGGCCAAATGGCCTTTTTCATGTTGTAACTTCCATGTATTTCTCTGTCTCCTTTGTAGTTCTCGTTCTCCCTTCCTCTTCTGGTTTGATGTTTCTCTTCTTTTGGCTCGCTTTCTTTTCTAGTTCACTTCCATGTTCTCCTTTTCTGGCTTTCTTTCTCTCTCCATTTCTGGTTTGATAATGCTCTGCTCTCTTTCTCCTCTCTATCTCTTCCCTCTTTGCTTTATTCTTTCACCTATTTCTGGCCTCTGTCACATGTTGGGAGACTGTAGAATGGGAAGCAAGCTGGCAAAGAGAGGCAGAAGGAACTGGTTGGAAGGGAAGGAGAGAAACAGTACAGGAAAGGGGAAGAGAGAGAGGAGGAACAGGGAGAAGGAGGGATAAGGAGAAATGAGGGATGTGTATGAGGAAGAGGAGGCTGGGGGAAGGGTGGGAGTGGAAAAGGAATGGAATGACCAAATGTAATGAGATCCCAAGATAAGTCCAGACAGTGGCACCCAATGAAAGTGAGCAGGTTACTGCAAGGAGCTGCTTTACAGATACCTTCTTTGGAGACCTGGTTTAGAACTGTCTAAGAAATAGCTGTGGATTGGATAAATTCTGTCTTCACTATCTTAGGAGGATTGTCACCAGCAAGGTAATAACATTGCAATGCATTCAATGACCAAAAGGCAAGCTGAAGCTTAATAATCATTTAGGAGTAAAGGGAACAAGTAATCAGCTGGATCAATGGAAGAGTTATGTAATATGACAATACCCAGTGGAAATTGTCACAGTTCCAATTCTGTAGGGAGGACAAAATGTCTTAGTTTAAATGAAAGGGATAGATCACTTTATGCACAAATTTAAGGTGTGTTTTAAATATCACTTGGTCAGTATGCCAACTAAATAAAGACCCTTGTTAAAACACAGTGCTTGAATCTCACTCGCCCTTCGCACTGAACCCAGTGCTCCAAGAAGAACAGTTGTTTACATAAAAATCTTTAATCATATGCACACAGGTTCAAAAGGGGGTTGCAACCATTTGGTTAAGATTAAATTAACATGTATAAAGGGAGAAAAAGAGAACAGTTTATATTCTAATGCTCAAAACCATACATGGATTGAGAAATGATTGGATGTTCCCCTGTTGAACCATAAATAGTGGTTCACAAAAAGCTGATATTGCTACTTCATAACTCAAATGGATCCTGGTTTGAGAAGATTGTCCACTAGGATGTGTTAGTATAATAACACTGATGTAAATCATAGGAGGGAAAGGTTGATGTTTTTGACAATACAACGCTCCACAAACTTCTTTTTTAAATTCGGAGCTTTGTTGGCTGGTTGTTTCTTAACGATCTTGAAAATATCCGTCATAGGAAACAATGGGCATGACTCTGATATCGTACCCTCTCAATGGGAAGGTAGTCAACTATAAACCTGTTGGGTCCAGGTGAAGGATCTGTTATTCCAGGTTAGAGAGATATTTCTAGTGAGAGCACCCTTAAGTGTTAAGCCGTGGGGCTCAATTTTGCTCAAGCCTGTTTTCTGGCGTATTGCCAGAGTTACGCCGTTTTTCTAGGTCAGAAATGCGCCGGAAATAATTTGCCAAAGTTTCCCCGATGTATAATTCGAATTTGGCACCGCGCAGCGTGTCCAGTGTCCGGGGGTGGAGCCTGCTGTCTGCGCCGAAAAACGATGGTGCACCTTCTGCGCATGCACGGAAAAAAAAAAGTTACGTTTCTGACATCGTTGCAATGGACATGCATGCACAGAACAGCTCCAAGTTGGCAATTGGTCATTTTTAAAGAGCCAGTTGTGTGTGTGAGAAGGAGTACTATGTGAGTGCATTGGAAAAATCGCAGCTGCAGCAGTACAAGATGCAATGCGGTGCAAGGACCAAGTATTTCTTACAGGAAGAAGTGGAGGCACTAGTTACTGTGATTGAGAACAGATGGCAGGAGCTGGACACTAGCAGAGGTCACATAAAAGTTCCACCCAAAGAAATGAAGAAACTCGAACAAAGTTGCAGAAGATTACCACGAGATCTGGAGGCCAATGTAAAAAGAAGTGGCAGGACCTTGCTCAAGTAGTTAGTGTAAGTAATATTTTCATTTATTCAATGGAATTGCAATTGTAAATGTGACCAGCTGTATATATCCCACCCAGCAGAAAGACACCCTCTCTTAAAAAGTTGGGTTTTCATCTTTGCAGAGGAAGGTGGCACATAATAAAAGGGAAAGAGCTCGATCAGGAGGAGGCCCGGCACATCTGCACCCACTGACACCCTTGGAAGACAGGGTCGCTGCTTTGATGGGTCCTGCCTGGAGAAAAGCAATCACCACTGCACAAGCTGTGCCCACACTCGAGGGAGAGGGTAAGTCCTGCAAATTCATCGTGGTCTTTCAAATCAGCCTGCTGCCTGGCCTGCGATGTGTGAACCTAATCATGCTGCCCACCCTGCCCCCTCATCTGCTGCTAACCATTTGACTGTTCTGTTATATTTTGCAGAACTTGAGGCCAACCCTGACGATGCAGAAGAAGATTCAGATGCGAACGAGCCTGAAGAGGAGAACATCTTCCAATCCAACCCTCCAGACCAAGAACATGTGGGTAAGGGGGAGGGGATGGGATGGAGCCGGATGAAGCTCCCACCGTTGTACTGACTTTGGAGGAGGTGCCACTCATTGTGGTGACAGCCCCTTCCGTGACTAGTGGTTTGAGTGTTGGTGGGACATTCCACGGTTTCACACCTTCCGAGGTTGCGAGTCCCAGTGGTGGGGGGCAGCGAGGCACATCCGTGGGGAGGAGGGGAAGGAGAGCTTGACTGCACTGTCCTGAGATGCAGGATCTAACAGATGAGGTTCAGGTGATGTAATTGAGTGCAAAGAGCATTGACCTTACCTGATCACACCTGGACGCCATTAGTGGGGTGAGTGATGAGGTAGCGGGACTGTTGGGAGAAGTAACAGCAATGACACGAGAAATGGGAACGATGTCCGGGACCATCAGTGAGGGAATAGTGACCATGAGGGAGAGAATGTCAGAGGTAGTGCAAACCACGTCACTGACCATGAGGGAGGGAATGTTGCAGGTAGTTCAGACAGTTTTGCTCAACATGAGGGAGGGAATGTTGCAGGTCGTTGAGACACTGTCAGGGCGCATGAGGAACTGTATGTTGACGTTAGCTGCTGCAATAAGGGAACACGCCCAGACCCCGTGCCCATTGACAGAATCAACTGTCACTCCTACTCCAATCCCCACACCAACCTTTGAAGAGCCCAAAGCCAGGCCCTCCAACTTGCCGCCGACACTGCCCCCCGCCCCGCTCAACTGGTGCACAGTACCCGAGATCTTAGGAAGTATAAGCTTGGTATCAAGCCTACAAACACTGCGCCACCGCCTGTGGGCAGGGGTGCTGGAGAGTCCAAGACCAAGTGCAGCGGGCGGTCTGAGAATAAGGGGGAGGAGAGATGGGTGGATGAGCCATTCTTTGCTGTTGTTATTATTGTTGTTACTGTTGTAACTTTTCAACTTTAAAGTTTTTTGTAAGTTATGTAAACTTACAAATTTAAAAGTTCGTAAGTGATTTTAAAGTTTAGAAGTGATCTTAAAGAGTGATCATAAAGTCAAGTTTGATACAAGAATAATTTTATTAAAGTTAAGTACAAAAGAACTGTTTGTTAAACTTGTGAATAAAATATATTTGACATTAAAACTGAATCATTTACATTATTTGTTCCATTAATACAACACAACATTATGGAACAGGTTCAAACAATAAACATGGTCCATGTGGAATAGTTGTCGCTGAGCCCTCAGGCATCAGTAAAGCGTTCACGGATGAGCTGCTGGTGCAAGGCTCGAGCAATCATTAAAGGGGCATGATGGCCCGCCCTCCTCCGCCGTCGTGCTCCGGCTTCCTCATCCTTGTCGCCTCCTGCTGCTCGTTATCTGCATCTTCCACATCATTATCATCAGCCACTCTCACCGCAGGTGGTTCTTCCACTACCAGGTGCTGCTGCCTCATGATGGCTAAGTTATGCAGCATGCAGCACACAACAGTGAATTGACCAACAATTTCAGGGGAGTACAGCAAGTAGCCTCCGGAATGGTCCAGGCATCGGAAATGCTGTTTCAAGATGCCAATAGTCCTCTCTATGATGCTGCGCGTCGCAATGTGCGACATGTTGTATTCACAGTTGGGTTACGCGTAGGGGAGTCATGAGCCAGGTGGCGAGGCCGTAACCTTTGTCTCCCAGTAGCCAGCTCTGCCCTTCTGGCTGCTGCTGCTGAAACATGGCAGATATAACACTGTTGCTTAGGATGAACGCATCATGGGTGCTCCCAGGGTATCTTGCATCGATTGACATGATATGATGCATGTCGTCCCACACGAGCTGTACATTAATGGAGTGGAAGCCTTTTCTATTCCTGTAATTCTCGGAATCCTCCAAAGGTGCTCGCAAGGCGATGTGGGTACAATCAATGCACCCCTGTATCTTTGGGAAGCCAGCAATCCTGGAGAAGCCCACAGCTCTGTCATGGATTGCGTGGGGGGTCATGGGGAACTTTATGAAGTCATTCCTCCACGCATACGTCACCTGGCGAATCCAGACATGTGTTGCATGTTGAGAGATGGCGCACATATCCCCAGTTGTAGCTTGAAATGAGCTGGAGGCATAGAATAAAAGTGTAGCTGTAGCCTTCACTTCAAATGACAAAGCAGTCCTCCTGATGTTTCTAGGTTGCAGGTCTGCTTTGACCAACTCACAGATTTCAGTTACAACTTCTTTGCAGAAACGCAGCCTTCTGACACAGTCTGCATCATTCGGGAGGAGGTACGAACTCGTGTCTCGATAAAAGGCCTCCTGCCCAGCACCCTATGGGCTCTGATGTTCCTGATGCGATGGCGTCAAATCAATTATCTCCTACGTAGTACCATGATGCAGAGAGCTCGCACAAAGTATGGCATTGTCAGTATTGCCCCCATACTTAAATTTTACCATTGAAAGAAATTCAAAACGGCAGGAAAGTAGGCGGGACAGGTTCATAGAAACATAGAAAATAGGTGCAGGAGTACGCCATTCGGCCCTTCGAGCCTGCACCGCCATTCAATGAATTGATGGCTGAACATGCAATTTCAGTACCCCATTCCTGCTTTCTCGCCATACCCCTTGATCCCCCTAGTAGTAAGGACTACATCGAATTCCTTTTTGAATATATTTAGTGAATTGGCCTCAACAACTTTCTGTGGTAGAGAATTCCACAGGTTCACCACTCTCTGGGTGAAGACGTTTCTCCTCATCTCGGTACTAAGTGGCTTACCCCTTATCCTTAGACTGTGACTCCTGGTTCTGGACTTCCCCAATATTGGGAACATTCTTCCTGCATCTAACCTGTCGAAACCCGTCAGAATTTTAAACGTTTCTATGAGATCCCCTCTCATTCTTCTGAACTCCAGTGAATACAAGCCCAGTTGATCCAGTCTTTCTTGATATGTCAGTCCCGCCATCCCGGGAATCAGTCTGGTGAACCTTCGCTGCACTCCCTCAATAGCAAGAATGTCCTTCCTCAAGTTAGAAGACCAGAACTGTACACAATACTCCCAGGTGTGGCCTCACCAAGGCCCTGTACAACTGTAGTAACACCTCCCTGCTCCTGTACTCAAATCTCCTCGCTTTGAAGGCCAACATGCCATTTGCTTTCTTAACCGCCTGCTGTACCTGCATGCCAACCTTCAATGACCGATGTACCATGACACCCAGGTCTTGTTGCATCTCCCCTTTTACTAATCTGTCACCATTCAGATAATAGTCTGTCTCTCTGTTTTTACCACCAAAGTGGATAACCTCACATTTAGCCACATTATACTTCATCTGCCATGCATTTGCCCACTCACCTAACCTATCCAAGTCACTCTGTAGCCTCATAGCATCCTCCTCGCAGCTCACACTGCCACCCAACTTGGTGTCATCCGCAAATTTGGAGATACTACCTTTAATCCCCTCGTCTAAATCATTAATGTACAATGTAAACAGCTGGGGCCCCAGCACAGAACCTTGCGGTACCCCACTAGTCACTGCCTGCCATTCTGAAAAGTACCCATTTACTCCTACTCTTTGCTTCCTGTCTGCCAACCAGTTCTCAATCTACGTCAGCACACTACCCCCAATCCCATGTGCTTTAACTTTGCACATTAATCTCTTGTGTGGGACCTTGTCGAAAACCTTCTGAAAGTCCAAATACACCACATCAACTGGGTCTCCCTTGTCCACTCTACTGGAAACATCCTCAAAAAACTCCAGAAGATTTGTCAAGCATGATTTCTCTTTCACAAATCTATGCTGACTTGGAGCTATCATGTCACCTCTTTCCAAATGCGCTGCTATGACATCCTTAATAATTGATTCCATCATTTTACCCACTACCGATGTCAGGCTGACCAGTTTATAATTCCCTGTTTTCTCTCTCCCTCCTTTTTTAAAAAGTGGGGTTACATTGGCTACCCTCCACTCCATAGGAACTGATCCAGAGTCCATGGAATATTGGAAAATGACTGTCAATGCATCCGCTATTTCCAAGGCCACCTCCTTAAGTACTCTGGGATGCAGACCATCAGACCCTGGGGATTTATTGGCCTTCAATCCCATCAATTTCCCCAACACAATTTCCTGACTAATAACGATTTCCCTCAGTTCCTCCTTCTTACTAGACCCTCTGACCCCTTTTATATCCGGAAGGTTGTTTGTGTCCTCCTTCGTGAATACCGAACCAAAGTACTTGTTCAATTGGTCTGCCATTTCTTTGTTCCCCGTTATGACTTGCCCTGATTCTTTACTAACCTTTTTCTCTTTACATATCTATGGAAGCTTTTGCAGTCCGTCTTAATGTTCCCTGCAAGCTTCCTCTCGTGCTCTATTTTCCCTGCCCTAATCAAACCCTTTGACCTCCTCTGCTGAGTTCTAAATTTCTCCCAGTCCCCGGGTTCGCTGCTATTTCTGGCCAATTTGTATGCCACTTCCTTGGCTTTAATACTATCCCTGATTTCCCTTGATAGCCACGGTTGAGCCACCTTCCCTTTTTTATTTTTACGCCAGACAGGGATGTACAATTGTGATAGTTCATCCATGCGATCTCTAAATGTCTGCCATTGCCCATCCACTGTCAACCCCTTAAGTATCATTCGCCAATCTATCCTAGCCAATTCACGCCTCATACCTTCAAAGTTACCCTTCTTTAAGTTCTGGACCATGATCTCTGAATTAACTGTTTCATTCTCCATCCTAATGTAGAATTCCACCATATTATGGTCACTCTTCCCCAAGGGGCCTCGCACAACGAGATTGCTAATTAATCCCCTCTCATTACACAACACCCAGCCTAAGATGGCCTCCCCCCCCCCCCCTAGTTGGTTCCTCAACATATTGGTCGAGAAAACCATCCCTTATGAACTCCAGGAAATCCTCCTCCACTGTATTGCTTCCAGTTTGGTGAGCCCAATTTATATGCATATTAAAGTCACCCATGATAACTGCTGCACCTTTATTGCATGCACCCCTAATTTCCTGTTTGATGCCCTCCCCAACATCACTACTACTGATTCGAGGTCTGTACACAACTTCCACTAACGTTTTTTGCCCTTTGGTGTTCTGCAGCTCTACCCATATAGATTCCACATCATCCAAGCTAATGTCCTTCCTAACTATTGCATTAATCTCCTCTTTAACCAGCAATACTACCCCACCTCCTTTTCTTTTTATTCTATCCTTCCTGAATGTTGAACCTTTGGATGTTGAGTTCCCAGCCCTGATCATCCTGGAGCCACGTCTCTGTAATCCCAATCACATCATATCTGTTCACATCTATTTGCACAGTTAATTCATCCATCTTATTACGGATACTCCTTGCATTAAGACACAAAGCCTTCAGGCTTGTTTTTTTAACACCCTTTGTCCTTTTAGAATTATGATGTTGTGTGGCCCTTTTTGTTTCTTGCCTTTGTTTACTCAGCCTTCCACTATTGCTTTTTACCTTTCTACCATCTGTTTCTGACTCCATATTACTTTGCCCTGTCTCGCTGCATAGGTTCCCATCCCCCTGCCATATTAGTTTAAACACTCCCAAACTGCATTAGCAAATGTTACCCCCAGGACGTCAGTTCCAGTCCTGCCCAAGTGCAGACCGTCTGTTTTGTACAGGTCCCACTTCCCCCAGAACTGGTTCCAATGTCCCAGGAATTTGAATCCCTCCCTCATGCACCACTGCTCAAGCCACGTATTTATTCTAACTATCCTGCTCCCTCTACTCTGATTAGCACGTGGCACTGGTAGCAATCCAGAGATTACTACCTTTGAGGTCCTACTTTTTAATTTAACTCCTAGCTCCCTAAATTCAGCTTGTAGGACCTCTTCACGCTTCTTACCTATATCGTTGGTACCTACATGTACCACGAAAACTGGCTGTTCACCCTCCCTCTCCAGAATGCTCTGCAGCCGCTCTGAGACATCCTTGATCCTTGCACCAGAGAGGCAACATATCATCCTGGAGTCTCAGTTGCGGCTGCAGAAACTCCTATTTATTCCCCTTACAATAGAGTCCCCTATCACTATAGCTCTCCCACTCTTTTTCCCGTCCTTCTGTGTAGCAGAGCCACCCATGGTGCCATGAATCTGGCTGCTGGTGCCTTCCCCTGGTAAGTCATCTCCCCCAACAGTAGCCAAAATGGTATATCTGTTTTGGAGGGAGATGACCGCAGGGGACTCCTGCACTACCTTCCTGCTCTTGCCTTGTCTCTTGGTCACCCATTCAATATCTGTCCTAACCCTTACCTGCGGTGTGACCAACTCACTAAATGTGCTATCCACAACATTCTCAGCATCGCGCATGCTCCAGAGTGAGTCCATCCGCAGCTCCAGTGCCATCACGCGGTCTGTCAGGAGCTGCAGCTGGACACACTTCCCGCACACATAGTAGTCAGGGACACTGGAAGTGTCCCTGATTTCCCACATAGCACAGGAGGAGCATGACATGGGTCCGAGCTCTCCTGCCATGACTTAACCCTTAAATTAATTTACTTACTAAAATTTACTTAAACACCAAACAGCTACTTAGTAGTTCGCTGCCAATCAAACCAATCGAAAAGTCAGTCTAATAGAGAGTTATACTTACCAGTCGAACAGCCAACCACTCAGCAGCTTGGCTGTGATGTCACCTCTCGATTTCGCACCCCTCTATCTTTGTCTGCAGCTGGTTGGGCTGGTCTCTGAGCCTCCGTCTCCTACTCTCGCACTCATTATCAGCTGCTCTAGTGTCAGCACTGGTAGGAAAAACAAGACAAAACAGCACCTGCCACCCCCAGTTGCCCTTAAAACTCACCCATTTGCCAAACTCACGAATGCCACTCTATGCTGCTGCACTCCGTGCTCTGCACGAGCTGCCTCTTTTTAAACTCTATCCAGGTCAGATGACTCACTACTGGTCAGTCGTTTACAGAACTGGTTTTAACTAGCTGCTAATTGCCTCCTACTGGAGAGTTACCTTGTTTTTCTCTGCCTAAACCTGAAAGATTCCCAACTATTTAACTTTTCCCCTTTAAATTAAACTGCAGTTCTCTCTCTCCCCAAGGTCTGTATGGATGGGCCACACCCAAGGTCTTGTGACTTCCCCCCTGCCCCCTTAACTAATTGCAGTCTTGTGAATTCTCCTCGCCACCTCCTTAACTAATTGCAGTCTTGTGACTTCTCCCCTTCTCTTCCCCCCCCACCCCCCCACTCCACTCGTTGCAGTCTTCAGAAGCCTTCTGATCGGCACCTCACTCCCCAGGCTTGAAGCCTTCCGATAGGCACCTCATTCTCTCTCTCTCTCCTTCCCCCAACGCCCCCCCTCCCACGGCTTGTTTTCTAGCCAAGCCCCAAGCCCTTGTGTCTGGGTGCGGGGCCGATTTTGCCAGCCAAAGCTATGACCCTTCAGCCTTGCTTCAAGACGTTCGGTGGTGGCGTGTGAATGTGTAAAAAAAAATGAGAACTTCTGAAATTTAACAAATTTACTTTTACTACTTTGATAGTTACAAAATGTTGAACTTTGTTATTGATTTTTACAGTGTTCTTAACTCCCTCCAAAATCTTTGATTTTAAAAACAATGGCATCTTTCAGCGCCGATTTCTCAATGTGCGCTGGTTTTCTTAAGTGCCCAGAAGGCTTTTTGGGAGTGACTAGATATGTTGACCTAGGAGGAAAAAATGTTGGCCAAACTGCGAAAAATTATAAAAACTGCACAGACATCAAAAAAAACTGGCGTAGAAAAATCATAATGAAGTCAGTTACGCCGGCGCAGGTCGCAGGGGGGAACTTGGAAAAAAATAAATACGCCAAAAAAATGGCGCTCCTTCTATTTGTACTTTTTGCAGGATTCTGGGAATTAACAGCAAGGGTGGACATGCAGAAAGAATATGTGTCCAGAAGAAAGAGAGAAGCTCTACTGTTGTCTGTAACCCATAGAGATGGAGTTGGAAATGATAACAAGAAGGAAAAGGGTCGAGTTTTAAGTATCTGCAGGATGGGATCCTGTGCAACATTGAAATTGATCATTTACTTGTGAGGGTGTTGGTATTGGAAGCCTGTACTTACCATTTTCCACACCAAACAGTTTATGTGCTAACCCGGTGTCCACTAGTCTTTATCTATTGAGTAAGGTGGATTCCCCATCTAGATTGGGATGAGTCAGTCAGCATTGTGATTGGGGAGAATGGATGATGCCTGAGAAGGATACTACAGAGCATGGGCACTGAGCAGAGGGGGTGAAAACATGGTTGTGATATTTCAGGGAGCTCACACAGCACACACAGCCTTAAGATGGCAGAATCTTCTCAGAAGTCACCAGTCAGGTGACCTGTTCCCTTTATTATAAACAGCACTGGCTGCAGTGCCACAGGCGTCCACAGGTGGAGCTATATATATTACACTTCTCCCTCCTTAATGAAGAAGTAATTATAACAAACAATCATCATACATAACTTGCATGGTTATACATAACAAAAGATATGGACTTATTTTGCCATATTTACAGATCAAGTTTAACCACTTGTTTTCTGTTTTGAAGAGGATACCTTCGCTCTCGAACAGAACCTTCCAAATATGGTGTTGAATTTATACTCATTCGAGGCTGATCCTGAGGAAAGTTTTCCTCCAAGGGATGCCCTTGATTTCCAATTGAACTCTCTAACTTCAGACTGTTTGTTTGCCTGACTCGGACTCAGACTTAAACTCTTACTTTCTCTTGGATTTGTTTCCAGTACATTGAATGTAGGATATGCTACTGGTGTATCAAAGCTATCTGATGAGTCAGAAATAATTGAATCATTCCTACCTTCAACTACTTCCACGTCTGTAGGTAAAATATGATCAATGTGAACAAACCTAACCTGTCCATGATCAAACATTTTTCCCAAATATGTGCGAGGACCACATATCTTCACCACTCTTCCTAGTAACCACTTTAATCATTTATGGTGATGGTTCTTCACTCTCACCTTCTGATTTAATTTCACATCTCTCTTTTACTCTACCTCTATCATGATTCTCTTTCTGTCTTAATTGTGTCTCTTCTATGGACTGTGGCAAGTTTGGTTTTAACAACGAGAATCTGGTTCGTGGCTATCGTTTGAGAAACAACTCTGCTGGTGTTCTACCAGTCGTTGTGTGAGGAGTATTATGATACATAATTAGGAAATTGGCCAATTTGTGGTCCAATGACAACTGTCGTTTCTTTGGATTTGGATCCAACATCTGTTTGATGAGGGCACATTTTACAATTTGCACAATGCGCTCTGCTGCACCATTTGAAGCAGGGTTGTATGGTAGAACCTTGGTATGTTTCACACCATTTTTGCTCGTGAACTGTGCAAATTCTTCTGAACTAAATTGCGGTCCATTACCGGAAACAATTTCTTCTGGGAGGCCAAATGAAGAAAATAATCTTCGTAAAATGTCTAATGTTTTACTTGTTGTTATTTTCCACATTGGAAATACCTCAACCCACTGCGAATGGCTATCAATCACAATGAACAATTGTTGTTCTTCTAGCTCAGCAAAATCGATATGTAGCCTTTGCAACACCCTGGGAGGCTATTTCCATGGCTGTAATGGTACTGATGGTAGTTGCTTGCTTACCGATTTACATGTCATACACTGACTGACGATGTACTCTATATCTTTATCAAGACATGGCCACATAAGTAACTGCGTGCAAAACTCTTGGTCGAGCACATTCCCAGGTGCTGGTCATGGAGGTCTCCTAATAATTTGGACCTGAATTTATTTGGTATAACCACTCTTGCACCCCACATGATACAATCTTTATCGACTGATAATTCAATCCTACGAAGGATGAATGGATGAATATCTTTGTCTATTACCTGGTTTGGCCATCCATTTGCAATATAATCATACACCTTTAACATAACTGGATCACGTTTGGTTGCTCTACCAATCTCTTCAGCTGTGACTGGCAGTTCATCCATGTATGAAAAATAAAACACTTCTTCCCTATCGGGTGTAACTTGTGATGGGGAAGGCAATCTAGACCTAGCATCAGCATTACTGTGATCAGCTGATTGTCTGTATTCACTATCATATGTATATGCTGACAAAATCAAAGTCCATCTCTTCATTCAGGCTGCAGCTAATGTTGGAACTGGGGACTTTGGATGGAGGATTGCTGTCAGGGGCTTATGGTCCGTAACGATAGTAAACTTACGACCATACAAGTATTTGTAGAACTTCTTGACCCCAAAAATGAATGCCAAAGCTTCCCTTTCGATTTACGCATAATTACTCTCACTGGCACTGAGAGTGCGTGAAGCAAAAGCAATTGGTCTCTCCTCCCCACTACATAATACATGAGAGATCACTGCCCCAACTCCATACAGAGAGGCATCACATGCTAGCTTGATCTCCTTAGATATGTCATAGTGAACTAACATGGTGCTCTCTACCAATTTGCTTTTACGCTCCTTGAATGCTGTATCGCATTCTTCTGACCACTTCCAATGGACCTGTTTTTTCAATAGTTCATTCAGTGGATGTAATACTGTAGCCAAATTTGGTACGAACTTCCCATAATAGTTCTCAAAAATGATCGAAGTTCAATGACATTCTTGGGAGTGGGTGCATATCTGATTGCATTCCAGCTTCTCCTTGGTTGAATGTAAGCCATCTTTGTCTACTTTGTACCCTACGTACGCCACTGAGTTTTGAAATAACTCACACATGCAAGCAGACACTCATACTCTGCGCTTCTCTAGCTGTTTGAGGACTTCATTCAATATGTTATTATGAATTTGCCTATTTGGTGCCGAAATTAGTATATCATCTAAATAACATACTACCTCTTCAATACCTTGTAAAATCTGGTTCATCACCCCTTGGAATGTGGCAGGGGCGGAAGACACTCCAAATGGTAGCCTATTAAATTAATATAGGACTAGATGAATATTCATAGTCAAAGATGACTTGGACTCATCGTCTTGTTCAAGTTGTAAGTAGCCATTCGTAAGATCCAGTTTTGAGAAGATCTGACCACCTGTCAGTGTTGTGAACAAATCTTCAACATTTGGCAATGTATTGGGGACATTATCCTCGAGAACTTGTTTTACGGTTACTTTATAATCACCACACAATCTTACCTTACCATCGGACTTAGGTACAACAACAATGGGTGTAGCCCAATTACATCCATCTATCTTACAAATAATGTTCTCAGTTTGAGTTCTTGCTCAACTTTCTCCTTGAGTGCATTTGGTATGGAACGTGACTTGCAGTAAAGCGATCTAGCGTCCTTCTGTATCCTGACACTCGCCTTGAAGCCTTGGATCGGACTGCCTGTCACGCAGAACACCTTCGGATAATTCTTGATGACATCATCCTTTGATGCAAATCTCGTTTCAACACAAAAAATCTCACTTCAATCCAACTTCAGTGATCCCAACCAATTTCTTCCTAGTAAGGCAGGCTTGTCTCCTGCCACTACTAATAGAGGCAAGCTCTGAACTTGATCCTTGTATTTCACCGGTACGGTGATACCACAGGAATGTTCTCTCCCGAGTAGCCCCGGAGCTCTATCTTGGATTTCTGCAATGGGAAATCACGCAATTTGTCGAGGTATAGCGACTCCGGTACTACACTCACGGATGCACCAGTGTTGATTTTCATGGGTAACTTGATTCCTGCAACCTCTATGTGGATTATGATACTTTTCGAATCGCTGGTAGTTAACCTTGTGCTCCTTATGATGTTTAGCTCTAACATCTCCTCGTCCTGTTGTTTTTCTTCCATGCTATGTAGTCTCTGGGGATTTCTACTCATAGCTTTGAAATCTGGTTTACCCTTCAGTCGGCATACCTTTGCAAGATGCCCAGTTTTCCTGCAGAAGAAACCCTCTGCCTTCACATATGGACAACTTTGAGCAATGTGTTGTCCCAGCACTGATAGCAGGACTTCAATGCTCTGTTACCATTGCCAGTTTCTGAGACTTTGGAGCCCAACCACCTTTTACTTTTCACCTGCAGGCGATTCACTTCAGTTGTCTGACAACTGAAAATAGTATGAAACTGTCGGGAATATTGGTCGGCCATGTTCATTGACATAGCTGTCTGACACGCTAAATCAAAAGTCAAGTTAGGTGTTGTCATTAACTTTCTTCTGATCGCATCATTTTTCATCCCACAAACAAAGCGGTCTTGCAATGCTCGGTCCCGAAAGTTTCCAAAATTACAGTGAATAGATAGCTTTTTTAATGCTATAATGTACTCACTGATATTTTCTTCGGTTAACTGATCTCATCTCCCGAAACGATAACTTTCAGCCATTTCCAAGGGCACGGGGCTGTAGTGCTGAATCTTCTTAAGAGATGTGTCCTTTGGCTTGTCAGGCACAAGCAAATTTTTCAAGGTTTCATACACCTCGGGCCCTGCTTCAGTTAAGAAAATAACCCTTTGTCGTTCCAACACCACCCGTTATGGTTTTCATCATCGGGGATATCAGTGATATTATTTGTGGTGAAAAAGATTTCTAGCCACTCCACATATGCTCTGAAACTTTCACAGTCGTGTTGAAATTCCCCCAAACGCCCTATTACCCCCATAAGCGCGGCCACCTGGACTCTGGCAGTTCAACCAAGTGTGCTTGTAATTTACCTCAGATTTGTAGCTGTTAATTAAAACAGAGAAGCTCTCAAAGTCACTCTGTCGGCTGGCTGACTCCTCCATCAACAAAAATTGCAGCTTTGTTTAATCCGCTTAATCCCATCTTCGCCGCCATTGTGATATTTCAGGGAGCTCACAGCACACACAGCCTTAAGATGGCAGAATCTTCCAGAAGTCACCAGTCAGGTGACCTGTTCCCTTTATTATAAACAGCACTGGCTGCAGTGCCACAGGTGTCCACAGGTGACGCTATATATATTATAATGGTGAAGGTTTTTAGGAACTTTTTAATGCAATAGGGAGCGGGGAGAGTGGCAGTGCCGAGGAACGTGGGGAAATGCTTATCGTACTACAGGCTAATACTCATGCAGACCTTGAAATCATTTTCATTGCAGGAAGTTCCCATTGTAACCCAGTTAGCCTATTGGTTAAATCCAATGTATGGAATCATATCTATTCATATATTAAAGATTAGCATATAGCATACGCTTTTTGTAAGTGTTGCTGATTCTCCCATTACATTTTCTTAATAACACCCCGATTGTTAGAAAATGGTGAGTGTTCAGTGTTCACTGTGAGTAATTCAACAGGAGATCTGCAGTGTTGCAATAAAAAGGGAGAATGAAAAAAATAATTAGTGAGTAGAGCTGATTCACTTTATTGCAAACTTCTGCTTCAAACGTAGCACGCATCATGTTTTTTAAAAACGAATTAGTCAAATTAGCTTTTTTAGATTAAAAACAAATAATGCATGACGGATTTGTTAACATTTGAAATGGCTAATATTGAGTGTGACCCTTTTATCAGAATTACTTTTGTTTGTTTTTATGTCCGATTTATAGTTTTTTCTTTTCTTGTCTTTAGTTTTTCCAGTCTGTGGGTGATCACACAGTGATCTGGTTTGTTTTATGTTTGGTCAAGACTTTATTAGTTGAGCAGTTTATTCCGTACAGCCTGGGAAATGTTTCCCCCTTCTCTCATTCTTTTAGTGTAGTCGTGAGTTCCCTCTGTAGACAGATTTATAAGCAGTCATGCCAAAAGGCTAACACTCTGGTTTTCTGTTCCTCTCATCAGTACTTAGCATCCAGAGCCCAAACATAACAAATACACCTCTGAAGGAAGTTAAGCGTATATTGTAGAGCGCTCCTCTTAGAATAGGGTGTAAATTAAAACTGATATTTGCACATTGATTTATTTGTCTGGCAATCCTGTATATTGATATTGTCAGGTATGTACAGCATATATATATGTCCTGGTCAATATTAATTTCTCAATCAACATCACTAAAACAGATTATCTGATAATTATCACATTGCTGTTTGTGGGAGCTTGCTGTGCGCAAATTGGCTGTCGCATTTCCCACATTACAACAGTGACTACATTTCGAAAGTACTGCATTGGCTGTAAAGCACTTTGAGACGTCCGGTGGTCGTGAAAAGCACTATATAAATGCAAATCTGTCTGAAATAATTCCAGAGGCAGGAGCACAAGTAATTGAAAGATTGGTCATCAATGGTAGAATGAGCAGTAGTCAATGTCCGAGGAATAACGGTGTATATGGGTATATATAACTGGAGGAGATCACTGAGCTATGGTAGGATGTGATCATGGAGGGACTTGAAGGTAAAGAAAAGGACCTTAGAATCAACTTGCTGGGCCACTAGAGCTAGGACTTTGTGCAGATGAGGATGCAAACCCTGGTATTCTGAATTATTTGTAGGTTGTGGATGCTCTGCAGGAAGGTCACTGGAGATGTCAAATCTTGTTGGTGATAAAGGTATGGATTAGGATTTCGATAGAACTGTATGATATTTCGGAACTGGGAGAAAGTGGTCATGATAACAGATGTGGGAAGGAAGTTGAGCTTGGGATCAAATAGTGTGTCAGGGTTCTGCATTTCTGGATTTAGTCTGAGATAGCAACAAGGGAGGTTAATGATGTCAATGCCGGAGGCACATCAGTATGGGCAGGGGTAAAAATAATGCTTTAATAACCAAATAATGTTCGTTTTTATTCCATTTAGCTGGAGAAAATTTCCTCTCATTCAGGATGTAATGTTAGACAGGGAACTTGGAGATTGCAGCAATGGGCTTGGGATCGAATGAGCAGACAGAGAAGTACAGCTGGGTGTCATTGACACACATATAGAATCTAGTTCCATGTTGGCAGGGAGTAGCACATAAATGATGGAGAGGATGGCACTCTGGGGTGCAATCACCTAGTGCCTATTAGAACAATTACTGTTTCTCACCCTGGCTGTTCCTTCTGCTATGGCCCTCATCTTAGCTCTCTCAAGTCCAAGGGACACAGACTTGAATGGATGTGGCGGACAACTGGTTTAGCCATTCACTGCCAGATCTGCCTGGATGACATAAAACATTATCTGGTCCTACTCTTGTCTGCCAAAACTGCTCACTATTCCAGGATCATTCTGGAATGCAAAGAAATCCCCCGGCTACTATTCCATACTGCTAACTGTCTTCTTATCTGATATTATCTGAATGGTGAAAGATTAGGAAAAGGGGAGGTGCAACGAGACCTGGGTGTTCATGGTACATCAGTCATTGAAAGTTGGCATGCAGGTACAGCAGGCGGTGAAGAAGGCAAATGGCATGTTGGCCTTCTTAGCGAGAGGAATTGAGTAGAAGAGCAGGGGATTCTTACTGCAGTTGTACAGGGCCTTGGTGAGGCCACACCTTGAATATTGTGTGCAGTTTTGGTCTCCTAATCTGAGGAAGGACATTCTTGCTATTGAGGGAGTGCAGCGAAGGTTCACCAGACTGATTCCCGAGATGGCAGGACTGACATATGAAGAAAGACTGAATCGACTAGGCTTATATTCACTGGAATTTAGAAGAATGAGAGGGGATCTCATAGAACATATAAAATTCAGCCAGGCTGGACAGGTTAGATGCAGGAAGAATGTTCCCAACGTTGGGGAAGTCCAGAACCAGGGGTCACAGTCTAAGGATACGGGGTAAGCCATTTAGGACCGAGATGAGGAATAACTTCTTCACTCAGAATAGTGAACCTGTGGAATTCTCTACCACAGAAAGTTGTTGAGGCCAGTTCGTTAGATATATTCAAAAGGGAGTTAGATGTGGCCCTTACGGCTAAAGGGATCAAGAGGTATGGAGAGAAAGCAGGAATGGGGTACTGAAGTTGTATGATCAGCCATGATCTTATTGAATGGTGGTGCAGGCATGAAGGGCTGAATCTCCTACTCCTGCACCTATTTTCTGTGTTAAACCCTCTCGCCTGTCTCCACCACACTCATCTCCAACAACAAGTGCGAGGAGTTCATGGACTTCTTTGTCTCAAAGGTTGAGAGCATCCGATCTGCCACTTTCCTTCCTTCCCCTAGCCCACTGGGCCAAATGTCCTCTAAGGTTCTCCCCTGCCTTTGACATTGTCAACTGCAAGGGTCTATGGAGCGTCCTCCTCCATTTCGGATGCCCCCAAAATTTCGTCACCATCCTCTGCCTGCTCCACGACGACATGCAGGCTGTGATCCTTAATATGTCCTTACTATACAGTACAAATGCACACGAGGCCCATTCGAGAGAGAAGGTCACTCTGTGACCAGTAACCTTTATTTGCCAGCACTGAAGTGGAGAAGATGGGTGGAGCTTCCCCTTTTATACCTGAAAGTCCATGTTAGGAGTGTCTCCCACAAGCTCACTACCTAGTGGTCAGTGTTCTCATGGTGTACAACTTAGGTCAGTTTATACATGGATTACAATTACATTAGAATACATGACATCACCTCCCCCCCAAAGTCTTATTGGGATCACAGGTTAAGTCTCTCTAGTGGTTTACGCTCCCTTGTAGAGCGCCTGAGTTGGGGCTCCGGTTGTCGGGCGCTGGCCTGAGTGTCTGCTGTTCGCGGTGCCTCAGGCCTGAACGGACTGCCCACAGTGACTGGGCTCTCCTCTACTTGGTTCCGGTGTTCGGTCACCTGTGGTGGAATGAACTCTACATCATGTTCTTCCTCTGCTTCTTCTATGGGGTTGCTGAACCTCCTTTTTGTTTGATCCACGTGTTTGTGCAGATTTGTCCATTGGTAAGTTTAACTACCAGAATCCTATTCCCCTCTTTGCCAATCACAGTGCCTGCGAGCCATTTGGGCCCTGCAGCGTAGTTGAGAACAAAGACAGGGTCATTGACATCAATACATCGCGCCCTCACATTCCCGTCATGGTAGTCACATTATGACTGGCGCCTGCTCTCAACAATTTATTTTATGGTGGAGTGTATAAGGGATAACCTGGTTTTGAGCATCCTTTTCATTAGCAGCTCTGCCGGTGGAACCCCTGTGAGCGAGTATGGTCGGGATCTACTGGCCAACAGGAGGCGTGATAAGCGGCTTTGTAGGGAACCCCCTTGGATTCTGAGCATCCCCTGTTTGATTATCTGCACTGCTCATTCTGCCTGGCCGTTTGAGGCTGGCTTGAACGGTGCCGTTCTGACATGTTTGATACCATTTCCTGCCATGAAGTCCTGAAATTCAATGCTTGTAAAGCACGGGCCATTGTCGCTGACCAAGACGTCCGGTAGACCATGGGCGGCGAACATTGCCCGTAGACTTTCTACCGTGGCAGAGGATGTGCTTGAATTGAGAATGTTACACTCAATCCATTTGGAGTAGGCGTCTACTACAACCAAAAACATTTTTCCCATGAAAGGACCTGCGTAGTCCACATGGATGCGTGACCATGGCTTGGCGGGCCAGGATCAGGGACTAAGGGGGGCTTCCCTGGGCGCATTGCCCAGCTGGGCACACGTGTTGCACCTGCGAACACAAAGTTCCAGGTCTGCATCTATCCCTGGCCACCAAATGTGTGACCTGGCAATTGCCTTCATCATGACAATGCCCAGGTGCTCATTGTGGAATTCTCGGATGAACGCCTCTCTGCCCATCTGGGGCATGACTACTTGGTTACCCCATAGTAGGCAATCGGCCTAAATCGAGAGTTCATCCTTGCGCCTGTGAAATGGTTTAAATTCCTCAGGGCATGCCCCGTACGTGGCTGCCCAGTCCCCATTCAGGACAAATATTTCTTGACTAAAAACAGTAGTGGGTCTCTATTTGTCCAGACTTTGATCTGAGGGGCTGTCACGGGTGAGCCTTCGCTTTCGGAAGCTTCAACAGCCATGACCATCTCAGCAGCATGCTCGGTTGCCCCCTTGATGGTGGCTGGTGGGAGCCTGCTGAGTGCATCGGTGCAGTTTTCAGTGCCCGGTCTGTGCCGAATTGTATAGTCATAGGCGGCTAACGTGAGTACCCACCTCTGTATGCGGGCCGACGCATTTGCATTTATGGTCTTGTTGTCGGCCAAAAGGGACGTTAGGGATTTGTCATCTGTCTCCAGCTCAAATTTCCTGCCAAACAGGTACGGGTGCATTTTTGATACTGCATATACACAAGCAAACGCTTCCTTTTCTGCCATCCTGTAGTCCCTTTCTGCCTGGGACAGACTTCTGGAGGCATAAGTTACCGGCTGTAACTGACCCTTGGCATTAACATGCTGCACCACACACCCGACCCCATAGGACAATGCATCGCACGTTAAAACAAGTTTCTTACATGGGTCATATAGCGTTAACAGATTGTTGGAGCATAACAAATTGTGTGCTCTGTCAAAAGCCCTTTCCTGGCTGACCTCCCAGACCCATTCGCGACCTTTGCATAGGAGCACGTGTAGCGGCTCTAACAGCGTGCTCAATTTGGGAAGAAAGTTACCAAAATAGTTCAGGAGCCCCAGGAACGAACGCAGCTCCGTCGTGTTATGGGGTCTAGGTGTTCTCTGGATCACTTCCGTTTTGGACGCAGTAGGTCTAATCCCGTCTGCTGCTACCCTCATCCCCAGGAATTCTACCTCTGGAGCTAGGAAAACGCACTTTGCCTTTTTCAGTCGCAGATCTACCCGGTCCAGTCTGCGTAGCACCTCCTCCAGGTTGTGGAGGTGTTCTTCAGTATCGCAACCCGTGATGAGGATGTCGTCTTGAAAAACCACCGAGAATGGAATCGACTTAAGGAGACTTTCCATGTTTCGTTGAAAGATTGCAGCGGCCGAGCGAATCCTGAACGGACATCTGTTGTACTCAAACAACCCCTTTTATGTCGTGATGGTGGTCAGCTTCTTCGACTCACTCGCCAGCTCCTGGATCATGTAAGCCTGAGGTCAGGTCCAATTTTGAAAAAAGTTTGCCACCGGATAGCGTCGCAAAGAGGTCCTCCGCTCTCAGTAGTGGGTACTGATCTTGGAGTGATACTCGATTGATGGTGGCCTTGTAATCTTGTAATCACCACATATCCTGACCGACCCATCCGCCTTGAGCACCGGCACAATCGAGCTCGCCTAGTCACTGAATTCAACTGGCGAGATGATGCCTTCCCTCAACAGGCGGTCCAATTCGCCTTCTATCTTTTCCCGCATCATGTACGGCACCGCTCTGGCCTTGTGGTGTACAGGCCTGGCGTCCGGGTTTATGTGAATCACTACCTTGGTCCCCATGAAAGTGCCAATGCCGGGTTGAAATAGTGAGTCAAATTTGTCCAGGACCTGTGAGCATGATATTTGCTCCACAGAAGAAATTGCATCCACATCGCCCCATTTCCAGTTCATGACAGCAAGCCAACTCCTCCCCAGCAGTGCAGGACAATCCAGTGTGGCAACCTGTTCTCCGAATCTTTGTGGGTCACGACTACCGTGGCGCTGCCTAGCACCGGAATGATCTCCTTTGTATATGTCCGTAACTATGCGTCAATCGGCAATAATTTTGGCCTCCTAGCCTTGGATGCCCACAACTTGTCGAACTGTTTGATACTCATCAGGGACTGACTGGCCCCCGTGTCTAGTTCCATTGATACTGGGATGCCATTGAGGAGCACTTTCATCATTATCGGTGGTGCCCTGGTGTATGAACTGTATATGAGCTCCACATGAACTCGCTGAACTTCAGCTTCCAGCGATTTCCCCCAGTGTCCATTTGGCCTCGTAGGGCTTACATCGGGCCCGTCCTCCTCGTACATCAACCTGACTGCAGGTTTCCTACACATACGCGCCAAGTGACCGCTGATGTTGCAATTTCTGCAGGTATATTGCTGATACCTGCAAGCTCTGGCTGTGTGTTTGCCTCCACACCTCCAACATGAGCCGTTGTTGGAAACAAAAAGTCCATTACCAGTCGATCGTCTCTGACTGTCTCTGTAACTGTCCTTAAGCGCACCATTGACAGGTGTTGATGGCCCCATTACTGGCCGCATTGTCCCTTGCGATGGCATGAATCGCCATTCAGCTAACCATTGTCTCTGTTGAATTCCCCCTTTGGGTTCGACTACATGCTCGGGCATGTCCAATTGCCCCTGTCTGCCTGGAGAACTGTGTGCCACGTTAACAATGTTGACTCCATGTCCATTTGCTGCATTTAAACCAAGATTTTTGTCAAACATCATTCTGGTCTCTTCCTCCCCTGAGATGAATGTCTGGGTCATCAAAGCCGCCGTTTCCAGGGTCAAGTCTTTGGTCTCAATCAGTTTCCTGAAAACCCCAGCGTGCCCGATGCCCTCAATAAAAAAGTCTCGCAGCATCTCCGTTCTGCATGCATCTGGGAACTTACATAGGCTCACCAGTCGCCGGAGGTCTGCCACGAAATCTGGAACGCTTTGTCCTTCTCGTCGCCGGTGCATGTAAAACCGGCGTCTCGCCATGTGCATGCTGCTCGTCGGTTTAAAATGTTCCCCGATAAACTTACTGAGCTCTTCAAAAGTCTTGTCCGCCGGCTTCTCTGGCGCTAGAAGGTCCTTCATCAGGGAGTACGTCCTGGATCCACAAACCGTCAGGAGATGAGCCCTGCGTTTGTCGGCTGAATCCTGTCCCAGCTATTCCTTAGTGACGAAACTTTGCTGTAGTCTCTCAATAAAATCGTCCCAATCATCACCAACACAGTACCTCTCGTCTGTGCTGCTAGTGGCCATGCTCGCGTGGTTTAAATCCCAGTTTCTCGTCTCCAATAATATGTCCTTACTATACAGTACAAATGCACACGAGGCCCATTCTAGAGAGAAGGTCACTCTGTGACCAGTAACCTTTATTTGCCAGCACTGAAGTGGAGAAGATGGGTGGAGCTTCCCCTTTTATACCTGAAAGTCCAGGTTAGGAGTGTCTCCCACAAGTTCACCACCTAGTGGTCAGTGTTCTCACGGTGTACAACTTAGGTCAGTTTATACATGGATTACAATGACAGCATAATACATGACAATCCTTACCAACGGATCCATTACAGACCCAATCCACGTCCGGACTAGGGTCAAACAGGGCTGCGTCATCGCCCCAACCCTCTTCTCAATCTTCCTCGTTGCCATGCTCCACCTCACAATGACAAGCTCCCCGCTGGAGTGGAACTAAACTACAGAACCAGTGGGAAGCTGTTTAACCTTCGCCGTCTCCAGGCCAGGTCCAAGACCACCACAACCTCTGTCGTCGAGCTACAGTATAAACATAAGAACATAAGAAATAGGAGCAGGAGTAGGCCATACGGCCCCTCGAGCCTGCTTCGCCATTGAATAAGATCATGGCTGATCTGATCATGAACTCAGCTCCACTTCCCCGCCCGCTCCCCACAACCCCTTATCCCCTTATCGTTTAAGAAACTGTCTATTTCTGTCTTAAATTTATTCTATGTCCCAACTTCCACAGCTCTCTGAGACAGCAAATTCCACAGATTAACAACCCTCTCGAGAAAATAAATTTCTCCTCATCTCTGTTTTAAATGGGCGGCCCCTTATTCTAAGATCATGCCCTCTAGTTCTAGTCTCCCCCATCAGTGGAAACATCCTCTCTACATCCACCTTGTCAAGCCCCCTCAAAATCTTATACGTTTCAATAAGATCAGCTCTCATTCTTCTGAATTCAATGAGTAGAGGCCCAACCTACTCAACCTTTCCTCATAAGTCAACCCCCTCATCCCCGGAATCAACCTTGTGAACCTTCTCTGAACTGCCTCCAAAGCAAGCATATCCTTTCATAAATATGGAAACCAAAACTGCATGCAGTATTCCAGGTGTGGCCTCACCAATACCTTGTATAGCTATAGCAAGACTTTCCTGCTTTTATACTCTATCCCCTTTGCAATAAAGGCCAAGATACCATTGGCCTTCCTGATCACTTGCTGTACCTGCATGCTATCCTTTTGTGTTTCATGCACAAGTACCCCCAGGTCCCACTGTACTGCGGCACTTTGCAATCTTTCTCCATTTAAATAATAACTTGCTCTTTGATTTTTTTCTGCCAAAGGGCATGACCTCACACTTTCCAACATTGTACTCTATTTGCCAAATTTTTGCCCACGAACTTAGCCTGTCTATATCCTTTTGCAGATTTTTTGTGTCCTCCTCACACATTGCTTTTCCTCCCATCTTTGTATCGTCAGCAAACTTGGCTACGTTACACTCGGTCCCTTCTTCCAAGTCGTTTATATAGATTGTAAATAGTTGGGGTCCCAGCACTGATCCCTGCGGCACCCCACTAGTTACTGGTTGCCAACCAGAGAATGAACCATTAATCCCGACTCTCTGTTTTCTGTTAGTTATCCAATCCTCTATCCATGCAAATATCTGTGCGGACGATGCCGACGTCTGCGTCTGCGCACATACAGAGGCTGAACTCCAGGACATAGTCGACGTATTTACTGAGGCGTACAAAAGCATAGGCTTTAGCTAAACATCAGCAAGACACAGGTCCTCCACCAGCCTGTCCTTATCGCACAGCACTGTCCCCCAGTCATCAAGATCCACCACGCGGCCTTGGACAACGTGTACCACTTCCCACATCTCGAGAGCCTCCTATCAACAAAAGCAGGCATTGACGACGAGATCCAATACTGCCTCCAGTGTGCCAGTGTAATTGAAGACCAGGCCTTCAAAACTGCCACCAAGCTCATGATTTACAGGGCTGTAGTAATACCTGCCCTCCTGTATGGCTCAAAAACATGGACCATGTACAGTAGACACCTCATGTCGCTGGAGAAATACCACCAACGATGACTCAGCAAGATCCTACAAATCGCTTGGGAGGACAGACACACCAACATTCGCGTCCTTGACCAGGCCAACATCCCCAGCATCGAACCACATTTGATAAGCTCCGCTAGGCAGACCACATAGTTCGCATGCCCAGATACGGGACTCCTAAAGCAAGCGCTCTATTCGGAACTCCTTCACGGCAAACAAGCCAAAGGTGGGCAGCGGAAACGTTACAAGGACACCCTCAAAGCCTCCCTGATAAAGTGCAACATCCCCGCTGACACCTGGGAGACCCTGGCCAAAGACTGCCCGAACTGGAGGAAGTGCATCCGGGAGGGCGCTGGGCACCTCGAGTCTCGTCGCCGAGAGCGTGCAGAAATCAAACGCAGGCAGCGGAAAGAGCGTGCGGCAAACCAGTCTCACCCATCCCTTCCCTCAATGACTATCTGCCTCACCTGTGACAGAGACTGTGGTTCTCGTATTGGACTGTACAGCCACCTAGGAATTCATGTTAAGAGTGGAAGCAAGTCTTCCTCGATTCTGAGGGACTGGCTATGATGGTGAGTCCTGAACACGTGCCTTTCTCCAGTTTCTCTCTGATCCCTCCTCTTGACTTCTCCATGCTCATCTTGGTCCATGTGCCCACTTCCTGCTCCCTTGAACCTATTCCCACTAAACTGTTTCCCATCCAACTTCCTTTTCTGGCTCCCATGTTAGCTGACGTTGTTAATGGTTCTCTCTCAGGGACTGTCCTCTCCTTCAAATCTGCCATCATCACCCGTTTCCTCAAAATAACAACCCATGATCCCACTGTGCTTGCAAGCTACTGCCCCATCTACAACCTCCCTTTCATCTCCAAAGTCCTTGAACGTGTTGTCACCTCCCAAAATCCACGCCCATCTTTCCTGGAACTCCATGTTTGAATCCCTTCAATCTGGTTTCCGCCCCTGCCACAGTACCCAAACAGCTCTCATCAAAGTCACAAATGACATCCTTTGTGACTGTGACAAAGGTAAACTATCCCTCATCGTCCTTCTTGACCTATCTGCAGCCTTTGACACGGTTGACCACTCCATCCTCCTCTAACACCTCTCCACCATCGTCCAGCTGGGTGGGACTGCACTCGCCTGGTTCCATTCTTATCTGTTTTATCGTAGCCAGAAAATCATCCGCAATGCTTCTCTTCCCACTCCTGCATCGTTACTTCTGGTGTATCCCAAGGATCTATCCTTGGCCCCCTCCTATTTCTCATCTATATGCTGCCCCTTGGCGACATCATCCAAAAATACAGCATCAGTTTCCACATGTATGCTGTCAACACCCAACTCTACCTCTCCACCACTTCTCTCGAACCCTCCACGGTCTCTAAATTGTCAGACTGCTTGTCTGACATCCAGTACTGGATGATCAGAAATTTTTCTCCAATTAAATATTGGGAAGACCGAAGCCATTGTCTTTGGTCCCCACCACAAACTGCGTTCACTAGCCACCGACTCTATCTTGCTCCCGAGCATCTGTCTGAGGCTGAACCAGACTGTTGGCAACCTAGGTGTCATATTTGACCCTGAAATGAGCTTCCGGCCACATATCCGCAGCAGAACTAAAACCGCCTATTTCCACCTCTGTAACATTGTCCATCTCTGCCCCTGCCTCAGCTCATCTGCTGCTGAAACTCTCATCTATGCCTTCATTACCTCCGGTCTACTCCAACTCACTCCTGGCTGGCCTCCCACATTCTACCGTATGTAAACTTGAGGTAATCCAAAACTCGGCAGCAGTGTCCTAATTTGCACCAAGTCCCGCTCACCCATCACCCCTGTGCTTGCTGATCTACAATAGCTTCCGGTTAAGCAACGCTTTGATTTCAAAATTCTCATCCTTGTTTACAAATCTCTCCATGGCCTCGCCTCTCCCTATCTCTGCAATCGCCTTCAATTGTACATCCCCGTGTGCCGTAAAAATAAAAAAGGGAAGGTGGCTCAATTGTGGCTAACAAGGGAAATTAGGGAAAGTGTTAAATCCAAGGAAGAGACATATAAATTGGCCAGAAAAAGCAGCAAACCTGAGGACTGGAAGAAATTTAGAATTCAGCAGAGGAGGACTAAGGGTTTAATTAGGAAAGGGAAAATAGAGTATGAGAGTAAGCTTGCAAGGAACATAAAAACTGACTGCAAAAGCTTCTATAGATATGTGAAGAGAAAAAGATTAGTGAAGACTAATGTCGGTCCCTTGCAGTGAGAATCAGGTGAATTGATAATGGGGAACAAGGAAATGGCAGACCAATTGAACAAATACTTTGGTTCTGTTTTCACTAAGGAAGACACGAATAACCTCCCAAAAATACTAGGGGACCGAGGGTCTAGCGAGAAGGGAGAACTGAGGGAAATCCTTATCAGTCAGGAAATGGTGTTAGGGAAATTGAAGGGACTGAAGGCCGATAAATCCCCAAGGCCTGATAGTCTGTATCCCAGAGTACTTAAGGAAGTGGTCCCAGAAATAGTGGATGCATTGGTGATCATTTTCCAACATTCCACGGACTCTGGATCAGTTCCTATGGATTGGAGGGTAGCTAATGTAACCCCACTTTTAAAAAAAGGAGGGGGAGAGAAAACAGCGAATTATAGACTGGTTAGCCTGACATCGGTGGTGGGGAAAATGCAGGAGTCAATTATTAAAGATGCAATTGCAGCGCATTTGGAAAGCAGTGACAGGATTGGTCCAAGTCAGCATGGATTTATGAAAGGGAAATTATGCTTGACAAATCTTTTAGAGTTTTTTGAGGATGTAACAAGTAGAGTGGATAAGGGAGAACCAGTAGATGTAATGTATTTGGACTTTCAAAAGGCTTTTAACAAGGTCCCACACAAGAGATTAGTGTGCAAAATTAAGGCACATGGTATTGGGGATAATGTATTGACGTGGATAGAGAAATGGCTGGCAGACAGGAAGCAAAGAGTGGGAATAAACGAGTCCTTTTCAGAATGGCAGGCAGTGACTAGTGGGGTGCTGCAGGGTTTAGTGCTGGGACCCCAGCTATTTACAACATACATTAATGATTTAGATGAAGGGATTGAATGTAATATCTCCAAGTTTGCAGATGACACTAAGCTGGGTGGCAGTGTGAGCTGCAAGAAGGATGCTAAGAGGCTGCAGGGGGACTTGGACAGGTTAGGTGAATAGGCAAATGCATGGCAGATGCATTGGATAAATGTGAGGTTATCCATTTTGGTGGCAAAAACAGGAAGGCAGATTATTATCTGAATGGTGACAGATTGGTAAAAGGGAAGGTGCAACGAAACCTGGGTGTCATGGTACATCAGTCATTGAAGGTAGGCAGGCAGGTACAGCAGGCTATAAAGAAAGCAAATGGCACGCTGGCCTTCATAGCGAGGGGATTTGAGTATAGGAGCAGGGAGGTGTTGCTACAGTTGTACAGCGTCTTGGTGAGACCACACCTTGAGTATTGTGTGCAGTTTTGGTCTCCTAATCTGAGGAAGGACGTGCTTGCTATTGAGGGAGTGCAGCAAAGGTTCACCAGACTGATTCCCGGGATGGCAGGACTGACATATGAAGAAAGACTGGATCGGCTAGGCTTATACTCACTGGAATTCAGAAGAATGAGAGGGGATCTCATAGAAACGTGTAAAATTCTGATGGGACTGGACAGGTAAGATGCAGGAAGAATGTTCCTGATGTTGGGGAAGTCCAAAACCAGGGGACACAGTCGAAGGATAAGGGGTAAGCCATATAGGACCGAGATGAGGAGAAACTTTTTCACCCAGAGAGTTGTGAACCTGTGGAATTCTCTGCCACAGAAAGTTGTTGAGTCCTGTTGGCTGGACATATTCAAAGGGAGTTAGATGTGGCCCTTATGGCTAAAAGAATCAGGTGGTATGGAGAGAAGGCTGGGGTGGGATACTGAGGTTGAATGATCAGCCATGATCATATTGAATGGCGGTGCAGGCTTGAAGGGCCGAATAGCCTGCTCTTGCACCTATTTTCTATGTTTCTATGTTTCAGCCTCACAATCCCCTAAGATGTTTGCGCTCCTCAAATTCTGCCCTCTTGAGCATTCCTGATTATAATTGCTCAACCATCGGTGGACGTGCCTTCAGCTGCCTTGGCCCCAAGCTCTGGAACTCACTCCCTGAACCTCTCCACCTCTCTCGCTCTCTTTCCTCCTTTAAGATGCTCCTTAAAACCTACCTATTTGACCAAGCTTTTGGTCATTTGCTGTAATTTCTTTGTATGTGGTTCAGTGTCACCAATTTATTTGTTTTGTCTTATAACGCTGCTGTGAAGCGCCTTGGGACATTTTACTACGTTAAAGGCGCGATATAAATACAAGTTGTTGTTGTTGTTGCAATTGAGGTGACTTCAGTGATTGGGGCTCTGACTATTCCTCTTGGGATAGAGCACGTGCACAGAATTGGTGAAGTGCTCCAGAAATTTGCTCCATCGGAGGTAGAAAATAGCACCCATAATTTAGGTTGTTATAGGCATCGTTCCACTTGATCTGTGCAGAAGTTTGAGGATGGCTGCATTGGGTATCCCTGGACCCAGGAGCTAATCTTTTACTCAATGGTGTCTGCAAACAAGAATAAAAGCATGCACATTGACAGGGAAAATAACATTTGTTAAGTCCTGACTCTAATGTACTGATTTACACGAGACACATGTCAAGGTCACTCAGGACCTGCATCTTTAATTCCAGCTCTCCAGTGCTGCACTTGCCTGAGACCTCCCTTTATATACCTCAGTGGGACAGGTATGGGGTGTCTCCTGCAAGTGCAACCCTGGTGGTAAGGTATGCTTATTGTTACAGGTCATATCCAGTGACAGTCATGTATAGCATGGTAAGATACAGTTATATACAGTAATGTGAGATACATGACATCACCCTCCCCCAAGGTCTTATTGCCTTTCTAGATTCAGTCTCTCAGGTAGTCTGCGCTCTCGCATGGCTTAGGGGGGCCTCCCTGGGGGCATTACTGAGTTGGGCACAAATGGTGCACCGACGGACGCAGAGCTCCAAGTCCGCGTCAATGCCAGGCCACCAGACATGAGGTCTGGCTATGGCCTTCATGAGGACAATCCCCGGGTGCTCGCGATGGAGCTCCCGGACAAATGCCTCCCTGCCTCGTAAGGGCATAACTGCCTGTAGTGAGAGTTCATGCATGCGCCTATGGAAGGGTTTGACCTCGGGGCAGGCATCGCGAGCCTCTGCCCAATCACCGGTTAAAACGCATCTTTTAACTAGAGATAACGTGGGGTCGTCCAGGCTCTGATTTGGTGAGCCGTCATGGGTGAACCTGTGGATTCAAAGGCATTGATTGCCATGACCATCTTACAGTCCTGTTCGTCGGACCCTTCTGTGGTTTCCAGGGGTAGCTTGCTAAGCGCGTCGGCACAGTTGTCTGTGCCTGGTCTGTGCCTTATCGTGTAGTCGGAAGCCGCCAGCATGAGTGCCCACCGCTGAATTCGCACAGAGGCGTTGGCGTTGATTGCCTTGCACTCGGATAGTAGGGACGTGAGGGGTTTGTGGTTGGTTTCGAACGCAAGCTTGGCCCCGAAAAGGTATTGGTGCATCTTTTTAACACCATACACGCACGCGAGCGCCTCCTTCTCAACCATATCATACCCGCGCTCCGCCCGCGAAAGTGACCTGGAGGCATAAGCAACGGGCTGCAATTTACCCGCATCATTGACGTGCTGTAAAACGCACCCGACCCCGTACGCTGATGCATCACTCGTAAGGACTAACTTTTTTCCTGGGTCAAAAAAGGCTAAAACACTCTTGGAACATAGAAGGTTGCATGCCTTATTGAAGGCGCGTTCTTGGGCGTCCCCCCAAAACCAATCGCACCCCTTTCTGAGTAGCACGTGGAGAGGCTCCAGCAGCGAGCTCAAGTCTGCATAAAGTACCCAAAGTAATTGAGTAGCCTGAGAAAGGCGCGCAGTTCCAAGACATTCCGGGGCCTGGGTGCCAGGCGAATCGCTTCGGTTTTGGATTTGGTTGGGTGGATTCCATCAGCGGCAATCCTTCTGCCCAAAAATTCAACCTCAGGCGCGAGAAACAGACACTTGGATTTCTTAACTCTTCGGCCTACCCGATCCAATCGACTTTGTACTTCCTCAAGATTGCGGAGATGAGAATCGGTGTCCCTGCCCGTGATGAGTATGCCATCTTGAAACACAACCGTCCCCGAAATGGACTTGAGCAGACTTTCCATATTGCGCTGGAATATAGCAGCTGCCGACCTGATGCCGAATGGGCATCGATTGTACACAAAAAGGCCTCGATGTGTGTTGATGGTGGTGAGTAGCTTAGACTCTTCAGTCAGTTCTTGCGTCATGTATGCAGATGTGAGGTCAAGTTTCGAGAAAAGTTTTCCTCCAGCCAACGTGGCAAATAGGTCCTCCGTTCTGGGCAGTGGGTATTGGTCCTGTAGGGAGACTCTGTTTATAGAAACATAGAAACATAGAAAATAGGTGCAGGAGCAGGCCATTCAGCTCTTCTAGCCTGAACATGAAACTTCAGTACCCCCTTCCTGCTTTCTCGCCATACCCCTTGATCCCCCGAGTAATAAGGACTTCATCTAACTCCCTTTTGAATATATTTAGTGAATTGGCCCCAACCACTTTCTGTGGCAGAGAATTCCACAGGTTCACCACTCTCTGGGTGAAGAAGTCTCTCCTCATCTCGGTCCTAAATGGCTTACCCCTTATCCTTAGACTGTGACCCCTGGTTCTGGACTTCCCCAACATTGGGAACATTCTTCCTGCATCTAACCTGTCTAAACCCGTCAGAATTTTAAACGTTTCTATGAGGTTCCCTCTCATTCTTCTGAACTCCAGTGAATACAAGCCCAGTTGATCCAGTCTTTCTTGATAGGTCAGTCCCACCATCCCGGGAATCAGTCTGGTGAATCTTCACTGCACTCCCTCAATAGCAAGAATGTCCTTCCTCAAGTTAGGAGACCAAAATTGTACACAATACTCCAGGTGTGGCCTCACCAAGGCCCTGTACAACTGTAGCAACACCTCCCTGCCCCTGTACTCAAATCCCCTCGCTATGAAGGCCAACATGCCATTTGCTTTCTTAACCGCCTGCTGTACCTGCATGCTAACCTTCAATGACTGATGTACCATGACACCCAGGTCTCGTTGCACCTTCCCTTTTCCTAATCTGTCACCATTCAGATAATAGTCTGTTTCTCTGTTTTTACCACCAAAGTGGATAACCTCACATTTATCCACATTATACTTCATCTACCATGCATTTGCCCACTCACCTAACCTATCCAAGTCACTCTGCAGCCTCATAGCATCCTCCTCGCAGCTCACACTGCCACCCAACTTAGTGTCATCCGCAAATTTGGAGATACTACATTTAATCCCCTCGTCTAAATCATTAATGTACAATGTAAACAGCTGGGGCCCCAGCACAGAACCTTGCGGTACCCCACTAGTCACTGCCTGCCATTCTGAAAAGTACCCATTTACTCCTACTCTTTGCTTCCTGTCTGACAACCAGTTCTCAATCCACGTCAGCACACTACCCCCAATCCCATGTGCTTTAACTTTGCACATTAATCTCTTGTGTGGGACCTTGTCGAAAGCCTTCTGAAAGTCCAAATATACCACATCAACTGGTCCTCCTTTGTCCACTTTACTGGAAACATCCTCAAAAAATTCCAGAAGATTTGTCAAGCATGATTTCCCCTTCACAAATCCATGCTGACTTGGACCTATCATGTCACCATTTTCCAAATGCGCTGCTATGACATCCTTAATAATTGATTCCATCATTTTACCCACTACTGAGGTCAGGCTGACCGGTCTATAATTCCCTGTTTTCTCTCTCCCTCCTTTTTTAAAAAGTGGGGTTACATTGGCTACCCTCCACTCCATAGGAACTGATCCAGAGTCAATGGAATGTTGGAAAATGACTGTCAATGCATCCGCTATTTCCAAGGCCACCTCCTTAAGTACTCTGGGATGCAGTCCATCAGGCCCTGGGGATTTATCGGCCTTCAATCCCATCAATTTCCCCAACACAATTTCCCGACTAATAAAGATTTCCCTCAGTTCCTCCTCCCTACTAGACCCTCTGACCCCTTTTATATCCGGAAGGTTGTTTGTGTCCTCCTTAGTGAATACCGAACCAAAGTACTTGTTCAATTGGTCTGCCATTTCTTTGTTCCCCGTTATGACTTCCCCTGATTCTGACTGCAGGGGACCTACGTTTGTCTTTACTAACCTTTTTCTCTTTACATACCTATAGAAACTTTTGCAATCCGCCTTAATGTTCCCTGCAAGCTTCTTCTCGTACTCCATTTTCCCTGCCCTAATCAAACCCTTTGTCCTCCTCTGCTGAGTTCTAAATTTCTCCCAGTCCCCAGGTTCGCTGCTATTTCTGGCCAATTTGTA
Source organism: Pristiophorus japonicus (assembly GCF_044704955.1). Taxonomy (NCBI): domain Eukaryota; kingdom Metazoa; phylum Chordata; class Chondrichthyes; family Pristiophoridae; genus Pristiophorus; species Pristiophorus japonicus. Next base: position 398,658,697 of record NC_091977.1, on the reverse strand, counting down.
TGCCACTTCCTTGGCTTTAATACTATCCCTGATTTCCCTCGATAGCCACGGTTGAGCCACCTTCCCTTTTTTATTTTTACGCCAGACAGGAATGTACAATTGTTGTAATTCATCCATGCGGTCTCTAAATGTCTGCCATTGCCCATCCACAGTCAACCCCTTAAGTATCATTCGCCAATCTATCTTAGCCAATTCACGCCTCATGCCTTCAAAGTTACCCTTCTTTAAGTTCTGGACCATGGTCTCTGAATTAACTGTATCATTCTCCATCCTAATGCAGAATTCCACCATATTATGGTCACTCTTCCCCAAGGGGCCTCGCACAATGAGATTGCTAATTAATCCCCTCTCATTACACAACACCCAGTCTAAGATGGCCTCCCCCCTAGTTGGTTCCTCGACATATTGGTCTAGAAAACCATCCCTTATGCACTCCAGGAAATCCTCCTCCATGGTATTGGTTCCAGTTTGGCTAGCCCAATCTATGTGCATATTAAAGTCACCCATTATAACTGCTGCACCTTTATTGCATGCACCCCTAATTTCCTGTTTGATGCCCTCCCCAACATCACTACTACTGTTTGGAGGTCTGTACACAACTCCCACTAACGTTTTTTGCCCTTTGGTGTTCTGCAGCTCTACCCATATAGATTTCACATCATCCAAGCTAATGTCTTTCCTAACTATTGCATTAATCTCCTCTTTAACCAGCAATGCTACCCCACCTCCTTTTCCTTTTATTCTATTCTTCCTGAATGTTGAATACCCCTGGATGTTGAGTTCCCAGCCCTGATCATCCTGGAGCCACGTCTCCGTAATCCCAATCACATCATATTTGTTAACATCTATTTGCACAGTTAATTCATCCACCTTATTGCGGATACTCCTTGCATTAAGACACAAAGCCTTCAGGCTTGTTTTCTTAACACCCTTTGTCCTTTTAGAATTCTGCCGCACAGTGGCCCTTCCTGTTCCCCGCCCTGGGCCTCTCCGCCCCCCACCCCCCCAATCTGCCCTCCGTCTCCTGCCTCTGCCTACCTTTTGTCTCCCTCTGTCTCCCTGCATTGGTTCCCATCCCCCTGCCATATTAGTTTAACTCCTCCCCAACAGCACTAGCAAACACTCCCCCTAGGACATTGGTTCCGGTCCTGCCCAGGTGCAGACCGTCCGGTTTGTACTGGTCCCACCTCCCCCAGAACCGGCTCCAATGCCCCAGGAATTTGAATCCCTCCCTGCTGCACCACTGCTCAAGCCACGTATTCATCTGCGCTATCCTGCGATTCCTACTCTGACTAGCACGTGGCACTGGTAGCAATCCCGAGATTACTACTTTTGAGGTCCTACTTTTTAATTTAGCTCCTAGCTCCTTAAATTCGTTTCGTAGGACCTCATCCCATTTTTTACCTATGTCGTTGGTACCAATGTGCACCACGACAACTGGCTGTTCTCCCTCCCATTTCAGAATGTTCTGCACCCGCTCCGAGACATCCTTGACCCTTGCACCAGGGAGGCAACATACCATCCTGGAGTCTCGTTTGCGGCCGCAGAAACGCCTATCTATTCCCCTCACCATTGAATCTCCTATCACTATCGCGCTCCCACTCTTTTTCTTGCCCTCCTGTGCAGCAGCACCAGCCACGGTGCCATGAACTTGGCTGCTGCTGCCCTCCCCTGATGAGTCATCCCCCCCAACAGTACTCAAAACGGTGTATCTGTTTTGCAGGGGGATGACCACAGGGGACCCCTGCACTACCTTCCTTGCACTGTTCTTCCTGCTGGTCTTCCATTCCCTATCTGGCTGTGGACCCTTCTCCTGCGGTAAGACCAACTCACTACACGTGATACTCATGTCATTCTCAGCATCGTGGATGCTCCAGAGTGAATCCACCCTCAGCTCCAATTCCGTAACGCGGACTGTCAGGAGCTCGAGGCAGATACACTTCTCACACACGTAGTCGTCAGGGACACCGGAAGTGTCCCTGAGTTCCCACATGGTACAGGAGGAGCATATCACGTGACCGAGCTCTCCTGCCATGCCTTAACCCTTAGATACCCTTAAATTGTTACAGTTCACTTACTGATATAAAAAATAAAAAGAAAAGCTACTCACCAATCACCAGCCAATCACTTACCCCATTGGCTGTGACGTCACCTTTTGATTCCTTTCTACTTCTATTTTGCTTTCTCTCCCGCTGTAGCTGCACCGGTACGCCTTTTATAGGCCGCTCCGACACTGCTCCCGCCTCTCCCCAACTGCCGCTGCCTGTGGAACACCCGCTGTATGGTAGACTTGTAATCCCCACAGATTCGCACGGATCCATCAGGCTTCATGACGGAGACGATGAGGCTTGCCCAGTCACTGAATTCCACGGGAGAAATTATGCCTTCCCGCAGAAGCCGGTCCGGTTTGTTTTCAATCTTTTCCCTCATCACATAAGGCACAGCTCTAGCCTTGTGATGGACCGGTCTGGCATTCTGTGTGATGTAGATTCTAACTTTAGCCTCTTTGAAGGTGCCCACACCTGGCTGAAAGAGATGTTCAAAACGGCTTAGAACTATTGAGCAGGAGGTCCGTTCCTCTGACGACATGGCGTGAACATCATCCCATTTCCAATTATATTTGCTAGCCAGCTTCTCCCCAACAGGGCTGGGAGATCCCTGGGGACAATCCACAGGGAAAGTCGATGCACCATCAATTTGTGTGTGACTGAGAGCATGGCGCTGCCAAGGACTGGGACAATTTCTTTAGTATAGGTTCTTAGTTTGGTGTCGATCTTTGTGAGTTTTAGTCTGTTGCTTTTGTGCGGCCACAGCTGTTTAAATTGTTGAACGCTCATGAGGGATTGACTGGCCCCCGTGTCCACTTCCATGTTGACGGGTATCCCGTTGAGTAGAACCCTCATCATAGTTGGAGGCATCTTGGTGTAAGAACAGTGAACATTGATCGTATTAACCCGCTGTACCTCGGCGTCCCGTGCACTGTTCCAACCGTCTTCTGGTCCGCTTTCCGACCCTTCCGATTCGTATACCAGCCAAGCTGCTGTTTTTCTGCACATGCGAGCCAGATGCCCTGTGTAGTTGCAGTTTCTGCAAATGGCATGCTGAAATCGACACACCCTGGTTGAGTGCCTTCCCCCACATCTCCAACACAGACCGTTTCCATTGTTTCCGAAGGATGAGCTGCGTCTGGCTGATCTCCCTTGAGCTTCTCTCAATCTTTTGTTGATTGCTCGCATTGTGGGTTGATGAGGTGTGATCGGCCGTTCATGTGGCCCTTGATTTTGATGGCTTCTGGCGCCACTGTCTGCTGTTGAAGGCCTGCTCTCCTGCCTTTGTCTGTGTGTGGGGCTAGCGGTTTGTTTCACAATGTGAGCCCCTTGTTCCGATGCCTCGTTGGTTGTCGTACCCGAAGTATAGATCAGCCTCGTTTCTTCTTCGCCTGCCAAGAACGTCTGTGCGACCAGTGCTGCTGCCTCGAGAGTCAAGTTCATAGTCGCTATAATAAAAAGTCTCTCAGTACTTCTCTCCGAAGTTCTGCCACGAAGTCGGGTATGCTTTGGCCCACACAGCCTCTGTAGTTGTAGAACCTGTGTCTGGCCATGTGTAGGCTGCTCGCTGGCTTCAGGTGGTCTCTCACCAGTGTGCTCAACTCCTCAAACAACTTGCTTGCTGGTATCTCGGGTGCCAGCAGGTCTTTCATTAAAGCGTATGTTTTCGATCCACAGCTGGTCAAGAGATGGGCTCTTCTCTTGTCTGCCTTATCGTCGCCCAGCCAGTCTTTGGTCACAAAGCTTTGCTTGGAGCCTTTCTATAAAGTCATCCCAATTGTCTCCAGCATTGTATTTCTCATCTGAGCTGTTGGTAGCCATTCTGTGGATTCTGTGATCCCGTAACTCGTCGCCACTGTTAAGTCCTGACTCGAATGTACTGATTTACACGAGACACATGCTGACGTCAAGGTCACTCAGGACCTGCACCTTTAATTCCAGCTCTCCATTGCTGCACTTGCCTGAGACCTCCCTTTATATACCACAGTGGGACATGCATGGAATGTCTCCTGCAAGTGCACCCCTGGTGGTAAGGTATGCTTATTGTTACAGTTCATATTCAGTTCCAGTCATGCATAGCATGGTAAGATACAGTTATATACAATAATGTGAGATACATGACAGCATTCACATGCATAACTTGATGGTGGTAGTCACACTCAAACTGGACGATGACAGGGTAGAAAGCCTTCCTGTTTATATATGTGGGCTGCAGTGCAGTAAAGCACAAATATCTTTGTGTGCGTCAATAATAGCTCATTGCACCTTTGGAAACCCAGCTGTTTGGAAGAAGCTTAGTTCCTGCACTTGCTCATTCTTGGGATCCATGGAGAATGCAATAAATTCCCCAGCACTGGCAATCAATACATTTGTGACTTGGTGAATGCTTCTGTGGACTGCAGACTAGCTCATGTTGTCATCTCTGGCATCTTGGAATCCTGATCTCCCCAGGGCAGAGATTCAAGGCAATAGTCATTTTCACCGCGACTCGCCCTGCACCATGAGTCCAACTCAAGCTGCAGAGGATCACATAACTTCCACATGACCTCCTTGGTGAATCTGAGCCTCTGGAGACAATGGCCCTGTGTAAAGTTCAGGAAGCTTACTGTGGGGACAGGAAATGTAGCCAAGACGATAGAAACATAGAAACGTAGAAAATAGGTGCAGGAGTAGGCCATTCGGCCCTTCGAGGCTGCACCACCATTTAATAAGATCATGGCTGATCATTCCCTCAGTACCCCTTTCCTGCTTTCTCTTCATACCCCTTGATCCCTTTAGCCATAAGGGCCATATCTAACTCCCTATTGAATATATCCAATGAACTGGCATCAACAACTCTCTGCGGTAGGGAATTCCACAGGTTAACAACTCTCTGAGTGAAGAAGTTTCTCCTCATCTCAGTCCTAAATGGCCTACCCTCTATCCTAAGACTATGTCCTCTGGTTCTGGACTTCCCCAACACAGGGAACATTCTATCCGCATCTAACCTGTCCCGTCCCGTCAGAATCTTATATGTTTCTATGAGACCCCCTCTCATTCTTCTAAACTCCAATGTACAAAGGCTCAGTTGATCCAGTCGCTCCTCATATGTCAGTCCTGCCATTCTGGGAATCAGTCTGGTGAACCTTCGCTGCACTCCCTCAATAGCAAGAACGTCCTTCCTCAGATTAGGAGACCAAAACTGAACACAATATTCCAGGTGAGGCCTCACCAAGGCCCTGTACAACTGCACAACTCCCCGTTCTTGCTCCTATACTCAAATCCCCTAGCTATGAAGGCCAACATACCATTTGCCTTCTTCACCGTCTGCTGCACCTGTATGCCAACTTTCAATGACTGATGAACCATGACACCCAGGTCTTGTTGCACCTCCCCTTTTCCTAATCTGCCGCCATTCAGATAATATTCTGTCTTTGCGTTTTTGCCCCCAAGTGGATAACCTCACATTGATCCACATTATACTGCATCTGCCATGCATTTGCCCACTCACCTAACCTGTCCAAATCACCCTGCAGCCTCCTAGCGTCCCCCTCACAGCTCACACCACCACCCAGTTTAGTGTCATCTGCAAACTTGGAGATATTACACTCACTTCCTTCATCCAAATCATTAATATATATTGTAAAGAGCTGGGTTTCCAGCACTGAGCCCTGCGGCACTCCACCAGTCACTGTCTCCCATTCTGAAAAGGACCCGCTTATCCCGACTCTCTGCTTCCTGTCTGCCAACCAGTTCTCTATCCACGTCAGTATATTACCCCCAATACCATGTGCTTTGATTTTGCACACCAGTCTCTTGTGTGGGACCTTGTCAAAAGCCTTTTGAAAGTCCAAATACACCACATCCACTGGTTCTCCCATGTCCACTCTACTAGTTATATCCTCAAAAATTCCAGAAGATTTGTCAAGCATGATTTCCCCTTCATAAATCCATGCTGACTTGGACCGATCCTGTCACTGCTTTCCAAATGCACTGCTATTTCATCCTTAATAATTGATTCCAACATTTTCCCCACTACTGAAGTAAGGCTAACCAGTCTATAATAACCGCTTTCTCTCTCCCTCCCTTTTTAAAAAATGGTGTTGCATTAGCTACCCTCCAGTCCATAGGAACTGATCCACAGTCGATAGACTGTTGGAAAATGATCACCAATGCATCCACTATTTCTTGGGTCACTTCCTTAAAATCTCTGGGCTGCAGACTATCAGGCCTCAGGGATTTATCGGCCTTCAATCCCATCAATTTTCCTAACACAATTTCCCACCTAATAAGGATATCCTTCTGTTCCTCCTTCTCACTAGACCCTCGGTCCCCTAGTACGTCCAGAAGGTTATTTGTGTCTTCCTTCGTGAAGACAGAACCAAAGTATTTGTTCAATTGGTCTGCCATTTCTTTGTTCCCCATTTATAAATTCACCTGAATCCGACTGCAAGGGACCTATGTTTGTCTTCACTAATCTTTTTCTCTTCACATATCTATCGAAGCTTTTGCAGTCAGTTTTTATGTTCCCGGCAAGCTTCTTTTCATACTCTATTTTCCCCCTCTTAATTAAACCCTTTGTCCTCCTCTGCTGAATTGTAAATTTCTCCCATCCCTCAGGTTTGTTGCTTTTTCTGGCCAATTTATATGCCTCTTCCTTGGAGTTAACACTATCCTTAATTTCCCTTGTTAGCCATGGTTGAGCCACCTTCTCTGTTTTATTGTTACTGAAGACAGGGATGTACAATTGCTGAAGTTCATCCATGTGATCTTTAAATATTTGCTATTGCCTATCTACCGTCAACCCTTTAAGTAACATTTGCCAGACTATTCTAGCCAATTCACGCCTCAAACCATCGAAGTTACCGTTCCTCAAGTTCAGGACCCTAGTTTCTGAATTAACTGTGTCACTCTCCAGCTTACTAAAGAATTCTGCCATGTTATGGTCACTCTTCCCCAAGGGGCCTCGCACAACAAGATTGCTAATTAGTCCTTTCTCATTATACATCACCCAGTCTCGGATGGCCAGCTCCCTAGTTGGTTCCTCGACATGTTGGTCTAGAAAACCATCCCTAATACACTCCAGGAAATCCTCCTCCACCGCATTATTACCAGTTTGGTTAGCCCAATCAATATGTAGATTTATGTCCCCCATGATAACTGCTATACCTTTATTGCATGAATCCCTAATTTCTTGTTTGATGCTGTCTCCAACCTTACTACTACTGTTTGGTGATCTGTACACAACTCCCACTAACGTTTACTGCCCCTTGGTATTCCGCAGCTCCACCCATACCGATTCCACATCATCCAAGCTAATGTCCTTTCTTACTATTACGTTAACTTCCTCTTTAATCAGCAATGCCACCCCACCTCCTTTTCCTTTCTGTCTATCCTTCTAAATGTTGAATACCCCTGGATGTTGAGTTCCCAGCCTTGGTCTTATGTTCTGATAGATGTTTGGGGGACATGGAAGGTAACCATGTCGGGTTTAGAAGAGAAGTCGTTGCACGAGATGTTCTAGCTAAGATTGGACAGGTAAGAGCGGTACCAAGTGAGGGCAATTCCATTGAGCTGGAAAACCGAGGAGATGCGCTTTGGAGGAGGATGGTGTGGTCAACCATGTCAAAGGCTGCAGAGAGGTCGGGGAGATATAATGCACCAGGCTGCCAGTCACAGAGAATGTGAAAGAAAGAACTTGCATTTGTTTCAGACATTTCATGTCTTCAGGATGTCCCAAAGTAATTCACATTGCTTTTGAAGTGTAGTCATATTGTAATGTTGGAAAATATGGTAGCCAATTAGCAAAGTCCTACAAACAACAATGAGATAGATGCCAGATAATCTGTTTTTAGTTGGTTGCTTATTTTTATTAATGCCATTTGTGAGTTTGAATTGGGCTATCTGAGTACTGTGGTGGAGATGGAAATGACTGGAGAGATTCATACAAAGGATTGTGGGGAAAATGGGCATAGATTTCAAACATTTTCAAGGACTCTCGAGAAGAAAGGGAGGTTGGAGATGGGGTGGCAGTTTGCACGGTCAGCGGGGTCAAGAGAAGGGCAGAGCTAAGGTCGAAAGATTAGGAAGGATTACGCCTTCCAATAATGCGTTGTCATTCGCGTTAGACTCAAACTGACAACGTGGTCACAATCAGGAACTTAAAAGCTAAGTGAGCAAATTATTTGCAGCCAGTTTTGGCTAAGTTCTGACATACAAAATTGACCAACCTCAAAGCGATAGGGGGACGATGAGCTCCCCTCCTAATCACTAATCAGGGTTTTTTTTTTGAGGACCACAAGATGATGATGACAGTTTTGAAATGGGATGGGGTGAACACATAAAAATACAGAACCATTTACAACGTCAGCTGGCATGGGGCCAGGAAGGTATGTTGGGTCGTCATCAGTTTAGTAGGAATGGAGTCAAGAGAGCAATCGGTGGTTCTCATGGACGAGAGAACTTTGTTCCGCCACAAAGGAGTGCATCCCTTGCAGTCCCAAGGCATCCCAGCAACCCTTGGGAGCACTGTATATAAACCGACCCCTAAGGCCTGTTCCCCAACTCTGGAGTGTCTTAATAAAGACTGAGGTCACTGTGACTTTAACCTCCCTGTGTGCAGTCTCATCTGTGTTAGGAACATAACAACTGCCGATAAGTACACGAATCCAACGCAAAGATGCAGCAAACTGTGGACATCCTGGAGAAGTTTTCGGAGGGTGAGGATTGGGAAGCCTGTTGATTCCTGGATTCTTTTACCTTAATCTGGTTCAGCAAAATTACTGAAACGAATACCGTTTGTGCTTTCAACAAAGCAGTCTTTATTTTACCGGCCGGCAAGACTTATCAGACAGAAGATATACTCTCTCGATAGAGCGTACACACTCCCTACGGATAAGTGACGTTACATTGTCAAGGCACGATGGTTATACATTTTCGGCAAAAGATAACAAGATAGGGCTAGAGTGACATCCCAGCTCAGCCCATCTCTTTTGATCCCTCCTTCCCTTTGTTCACTCATAAGCCGACCCAAGCATGGTCCGATTTTAAACAAAGACCTTCTGACATTTGTTTCATTTTAATAACATGATTTAATAAGACCTTGAGGTTTTTCTGCAAGCTGTGGGTTTTGTTTCAATATGTGTTAGTGTTGTAACATTTCGCAGTCTCGAGTCTGAGATGTCATGGCTATTCCTCCATGAATTGTTTGTTAGCTTATACTGTCCCTATACAATTCCCACGTTCTCAACTTCAATGTCTCTATACATTTTTAAACATTCACATTCCCCCCTTTTATCATTCCATGATAACACTTAGGATCATTCTAGGAGTAAAATGTATAGGGAATGTGAACACACCCAACATCTAGAAAAGTTCCCATTTTGCGCATAAACATAAGACATGTAGCTCTTGTCTCTGTCTCCCCTCCCATGCGCCGAAACTGTCATATATCAACACTATTATACAGACTGTGGCATACAGACAGTTTCATCTTATGGCTCAGGATTCAGATAAATAGTCCAATTATTTTGCTGATTAAAAGAGTTCAGTTTTCCCGTCTCTCTTCTCAGGTCACCGTCGGTGTAGCTGGCTGTCTATCACTACGGGTAAAAGTTCAAACTGGTCCACGTTCCAATTAGGATGCCAACGGCCTTGTTCAGCTATGGAGAAGAGGAAGTCTGGAACAGAAACAGGAGTTAGAATAACCAGTAAAATAGGTTCGTTAAAAGGTGGTGAGCTTGCAGTGGTGCAGGTGAACCCAGGCACTTTTCCCCTCAACCTTGGCTGCAGTGGGGGTAGTGAGTAACACCTGAAAAGGCCCCTCCCATTGTGGCTCTAATCCCTTCCGAATCCATACTTCCCTGGTGCCACGAGGGACAATTCGGGTAAAACTGGGAGGTCGAGGTGAGCATCTTGAACCTGGTTGTGAGCTAGTCGCAGAGCCTGAGTCAGAGAAAGAACATAGGTGGTCATCAGTCGAGCTGAGACACCATATCTAGGAACAATTTCCCTCATTAACACCTTAACAACAGTTTGAGCCTTATTGTCCAGGGTAGGGTAGGCTTCAATCCATCTGCTAAACACATCTACTATTACTAACACATATTTGTAACACTGAACTTTTTGCAACTCAATGTAGTCCAACTGAAATGTCTCAAAAGGACCTTCGGGTAGGGGCGTTTTACCCCAATCACAGGGGACTCCCTTCCCTGGATTATGTTGCTGGCAAACCAGGCAACGACTACTGATGTTCTGGGTGAGCGCCTGGAGTCTAGGGTGCCACCAAGTAGCCAAAAGTGTGTCACTCGTGGTCCTTGCTCCACAATGAGTAGCAAAATGCATACATTCAATAACCCATAGAGCCAACTCGTCAGACATGCAAGTCTGTTCCGCGGGAGTGGTCCAGAGTTTAGAAACATTGTCATAAGTACATGCATAATATTTCCACAACAGTTTATCTTTTTCAGGAGCGTCCTCCTGTGCTTTTATAACATCTTGGATGGTTGGCATTGGTTTTTCCGAGGCTAACTTATCCTTCGCAGGATTTTTAGTCTGACTCATAATTTTGGGCACTACTATCTGTTGGTCACGAGAGGCCTGTTTGGCCTCTTGGTCAGCACAACGATTCCCTATATCAACCAGAGAATTTCCGGTAGTGTGGGCGGTACATTTGACAATGGCAATGCGTTTGGGGAACATGAGGGCTTGCAACAAATCAGATACTAGCTGTTTATGAGATATCTCATTCCCCTGTGAGGTTAGGAATCCCCTATTTTTCCATAATTGTCCGAAATCATGGGCCACCCCAAAGGCATACCTAGAGTCGGTATAGATATTGACTTTGAGATCTTTGGCCAAGATACAGGCTCGGGTGAGGGCGAATATTTCAGCTTGTTGAGCAGAATAGGCGGTTTCAAAAGTGGCAGATTCCAAGACCTGATTCTCCTGGTTTACTATGACGTATCCTGAGATTCGTGTACCTTCTGGATTAATTCCGTCAACATACATAATACAGTCTGGATCTTCAATTGGTACATTAAAGATAAACAATCATGACTGGATTCTTCCCCATCTTGGGGTGGCTCAGTAAGAAAACAGGCCGGATTAATTGCAGTACAGTGCCGAAAGGTCAGCTTAGGATTGTTTAGTAAGTAGATCTCATATCTGCTTTGCCTGGCCATGGTAAGGTGTTGAGTCTGCAGTTGGCCCAGGAGGGCAGCTACGGAGTGAGATGTGTAAAGACAATGGTAGCACAGTCTTTCAAAATTGTACAATACAGTTGAAAGGGCCGGTCATAGAGGGCCGGCCCAAAGCCGGAGCTTGCAGCAGGGCTGTCTTTAGTTCCTTAAAGGCTTGGACGTCTACGGTTTCTATTTGTATACGGGGTGAGGTGCTTAGTCATCAGGGCAACATTAGGAATCCAGGATCTGCAGTAATTGATCATCCCCAAACACTGTCGCATTTGTTTAGCCGTGCTAGGGACTGGAAACTGGCAAATTGGTTCGACTCGGCTAGCCTCCAAAGCTCGGTGGATACTCGGTTTTGCCTGTGATAACCCAATTGGGAGGGGTCCTCTGCCCACACATGAGGATCCACATAGTCAGGTATGTCAGAGCCAGTATGATGCTGCAGAGTTGTTAAGACCTTCTCAGGGTCCCCGTGGAATTTGCACATCCCGGCTGGTAGGGTCAGCCTCGTCTATAGCCTGGCGCACCATAACTCCAAAATCTTTAGCGTGGTAGGGAGGTAATACTTCACGAGTAATATGTGGTGCCACCGTTGGGGGCTGTCCATTTCCACAAAATCTGCCTTCCCTTCCGGTCCAGTCAGTCTAGCCGTTAATAGAATTTCCTTCACTTCCCCTTCGTGATCCTGATAAAAGTTCTGCAGGTCCTGATTCTTTCCACTGGGATCGTATGCTAGGGTCACGTGATAGGGTGCCTGCGGCAGGTCCAGAGACCACCACTGAGGGGTTCTAGTGGTATAATACTGCCGCTTAAGGGTTCCCTGTTTAACAATAATCCCATCATCTCCACACTCCAAATGCAACTGGAATTTCCAGAGGAGGTCTCTAGCCATCAAGTTACAGTCCAGATTGGTTGTGATAACAACTCGATGTTCCACCGATTCTTCCTGGTAACCCATTTTAACCGGTTCTGACACTGGGAATGTCGAGATTTGTCCCAAGAATCCTGAAAGTTCCTGTGTTTCAGTAGAGGCAGGGAGTTTAAGCTTTGATTGTACAGAAGACATGAAGGCTCCCGTATCTATCATATGCCACTCATTCAGAATTGGTTCGTCGTCCGGGGAGGATCCCTGCACAATCAAGCTGCGTAGTCAATCGGGGGACAATTGACCAAAGGGATTGTTCTGGGAGAAGTTAGTGTACGGTCCTCCTCTCCCCCCTTGCCCCCCTCATCTTCCTCCTCTTCCTTTTCCATGCTGACGGTAGGGGCAATTTTTATTCCAATGTCCTTCCTGCCCACAATTAAAACAGTCAATTCCTCTTACCCAGTCCCGGCCTCTTCCCATACCATGCCGGGGACAATAGGGAGGTTTATTAGCAGGGCTCGGGCCGTTTGGTTGTTTAGTATAACCGTATCCTTGCTTATCCATCCAATCCTGTATGCAACACTGCGGTTCTATTGATCCTTCCTCCCGAGATGGCTCTTCCTTTCTAGTCACGTATTCAGTCTTGACCCGGGTTGGGGGTGCACCTCCCCCCTCCCCTTTCTTTTCCTGCCAATAATATCTAACTGCCCTTTCCATTTGTCCGGATAGCATGAGCAATCAAATAGTTGTTCGAAGATCACATAGACATCTATAGTGGGGTGGTCTGCAGCTTGATGTGCATCAGGGTTTGGCATTGGTCTGACAGGGAATTGGTGTCAGGATTTTGGGATCGTGGAAATCATTCCTAGGTCGGAGGATGTTTCAGAGCTGTCTGACTGCTTGACAGTTCTGCGTCTCGATCGGCGGGAGTGTTTGCTATGTCTTTCACAACTTGGACTGGTAGATTGACTAGAAGATTTACGGGACTGTCTGTGATATCGAGATATAGTTCTGCCCTTTCGAGTGTGAGATCTGGTCCTTTCGGCTATATTGCTTGTGAACTGGGGATCCGAATCGCTATCAGAGGATGAGGAGTCAGTTTGGGTTTGTTGCTTTGGTGATATGGGGTTATTTTTAACTCCTTTCGCCGGAGTATAAGGTGGAGGGTGTTGGGAAGAGGACTGGAGCAAGGGGCCAGGGGGTGCGGGAGGCGCCGTTGGGCGCTGAGTCAGTGACCACTCATCAATTTCATCATCAGCCTCGGTTAACACAAAGCCAGCCATTTTACTACGTAGTCGGTCAATACCTTTCTCAGAGGTCCCAGAGGATCTCTTAGTAAGTTTCTCGTGCGCACATTCTTTTTTTTTAAGACGTCTACAGTTTTAACATGTGTTCCCTCTGTCAATGAGAGTCCCAATTTAATAGCATTTATTTGCCAACTTGACAGAAGTGATGCATCTTTTAATTTTTGACAATCCCTGTGCTTTTTTGCTACCTCTACGCTTCTAGTGCCACCTAGAGGCCACTGGTCATCTCCTAATAATTTGTTCAGGGCTCCTGATAATTTTCTAAAGTCTTCAGCTCTTTCAGGGAATTCCTCACATAACTTTTGTAGCGGACTATCCGCATCCGTTGTTTTATCCAACTGATTACCCATTTTCACGCTGTCCCTCGTATTACCGTGTCGTTACGCGTTCACGTCGTCGTGCGATTTGAACAAACTTAAAACAAACAGACTTTACTAAAACTAACACAAAGCCGCGTCGCCCCGCGGCTCGCGTCGCCGCGTGATTCGAAACACTTGAAATAAACTGACTTTACTAAACTAACACAAAGCCGCGTTGCCGCGCGATTCGAAACACTTGAAATAAACTGACTTTACTAAACTAATACAAAGCCACCGCGGCTCACGTCGCCACGTGATTCGAAACACTTGAAATAAACGGACTTTACTAAACTAACACAAAGCCGCATCGCCCCGCGGCTCACGTCGCCGCGCGATTCGAAATACTTGAAACCAACAGACTTACAATAAACAGACTTACTAAAATCAGCACGGACTTTGATATTACTTCGCGGTTCGCGTCGCTGCGCGTTCGCGTCGGCCCACGTTCACTCGGCCGCGCGCTCGTGCCGCCGCACGTCCCACATCACTACGCGTTCACGCTGCCGTGCGTCTGCGTCAACCCTCCTTCACTTGGCCGCACACTCGCGCCGCTGCACGTCTCGCGTCGCTACGCGTTCCACGCTGCTGCGCGTCTGCCTCAGCCCTCTTTCACTTGGCCGCACGCTCGCGCCGCTGCACGTCTCGCGTCTCTACGCGTTCCACGCTGCTGCGCGTCTGCCTCAGCCCTCCTTCACTTGGCCGCACGCTCGCGCTGCTGCACGTCTCGCGTCGCTACGCATTCCACGTTGCTGCGCATCTGCGTCAGCCCTCCTTTACTCGGCTGCATGCTCGCGCCGCCGCACGTCTCGCGTTGCTTCGCATTCCGCGTCGGCCCTACCTTTCGAGTTGCTGCGTGATTTAAATTCAATCAGTGCCTAGATGGGCCAAGTGATATACGAGGTCGACGTCACACCTGACTTGAACACCTATCCTCTATTTAATTCCCCATAAGCCTTATTTAATTCCCTGTGAACCTAATTTTCTAAATTTAATTTCTTTTAGTCTCCAAATTTCCCTATCCTTTCGCGTCACTGCGCAGTTTAAATCCAATCAGTCAATGAAAGCCCTAATTTAATGGAGTTTTTCTGCCAACTGGACAGGAGTGATTTTTTTTTTAGACTGCAGTGGAATTTTTCTCATAATTTAAAATCTCAGAACATTTTTTTTTCAGCACCTATTTAGTACGTTACTTTTTTTTGTCTTTTCCATAACTAGAGAGAAGTCTGGCACGTAGGCTGTGGACTGTTTTTCGTTATCTCAATTGTTCCAGCCTCAAGGTCGTGTTATTTAATATAATATTTTTTTTTGAATCTTTTTGAATCCATCTCAGTTGTTTTGCTGTGCCTTCTGTGAATGTTTTCTTTCGACAAGTAAGTGAGCATGTTAAATCCTTTTTTTTTAACCACCGGGACCATGTAATTTTTTCTTTTTTTTTACTCAACAAACCTATCCTTTGTGCATTTCCTGGCTCCGTAACTTATCATCCGAATATACGTAATTCAATAAGGTTCACACTCTTAAACTTCCCACATACAGGACAACACTACGAAGGGTTAAAAAAAACTTTCATTCTGTTTGAGATAAAACAAACCACAACTCCCCGGCTTTTTTTATTTACAGTAAAAATCACAGAAGCATTTCTCATTTAAACAGACGTTCACAAGAGTCTCTTTTCTTTCCTATTAATTTTTGGATCCATGATTGATCATCTATCCCTATCTAGCTCTAACTATAACCTATCTTTCCAAGTCGCCGCTTGGTTTGCGTCATCGCGCAATTTCCCTATCTCTATCCCTATTCTAAGTTTGAAAGGTATTCACCAGATTGTCCTGGATCTCGTTCAGACACTACCTGAGAACCAGCGAGTGGCTAAACTTTCCTCAGACTTTTGAAACCGGGGGAAACTGGAGCAGTATTGAAATCATACTCACTCCAGTGGCCACTTTCCCCTCGTCTCGTCCAAGGCTAGTCTGGCTCTTAATTCGCAAGTTTTCGGCAGTCGTCCGTTGAGATCCCACTTCTGACACCAAATGTTGATTCCTGGATTCTTTTACCTCAATCTGGTTCAGCAAAATTACTGAAACGAATACCGTTTGTGCTTTCAACAAAGCAGTCTTTATTTTACCGGCCGGCAAGACTTATCGGACAGAAGATATACTCTCTCGATAGAGCGTACACACTCCCTACGGATAAGTGACGTTACATTGTCAAGGCACGATGGTTATACATTTTCGGCAAAAGATAACAAGATAGGGCTAGAGTGACATCCCAGCTCAGCCCATCTCTTGATCCCTCCTTCCCTTTGTCCACTCATAAGCCGACCCAAGCATGGTCCGATTTTAAACAAAGACCTTCTGTCAATGTTTCAGGTTAATAACATGATTTAATAAGACCTTGAGGTTTTTCTGCAAGCTGTGGGTTTTGTTTCAATATGTGTTAGTGTTGTAACATTTCGCAGTCTCGAGTCTGAGATGTCATGGCTATTCCTCCATGAATTGTTTGTTAGCTTATACTGTCCCTATACAATTCCCACGTTCTCAACTTCAATGTCTCTATACATTTTTAAACATTCACAAGCCTATGTCAAACGGTTAGACCAGTACTTTGTAGCCAATGAGCTGGACGGAGAAGGAAGTGCTGCAAAAAGGAGAGCGGTCCTCCTCACGGTCTGCGGGGCACCGACCTACAGCCTCATGAAGAATCTTCTGGCTCCGGTGAAACCTACAGATAAGTCGTATGAAGAGCTGTGCACACTGGTTCGGGAGCATCTTAACCCGAGGGAGAGTGTGTTGATGGCAAGGTATCGGTTCTACACGTGCCAGTGATCTGAAGGTCAGGAAGTGGCGAGCTATGTCGCCGAGCTAAGGTGACTTGCAGGACAATGTGAGTTTGATGGCTACCTGGAGCAGATGCTGAGAGACTTTTTTGTACTGGGCATTGGCCACGAGACCATCCTACAAAAACTTTTGACTGTAGAGACACCGACCCTCAGCAAGGCCATTGCGATAGCATAGGTGTTTATGTCCACCAGTGATAACACCAAACAAATCTCTCAGCACACAAGTGCTAGCAATGTTCATAAATTAACTGGAACTGTGTTGCGAACAGAAATGTACAGGGCAGAAACCACGAGTCTGCAACTGCCAGCAGGCCCCAGGTGACCCAGATGACTCACCTTGTTGGCGTTTTGGAGGCTTCCATTCAGCCTATTCATGCCGCTTCAAAGGGTATGTTTGCAAGAGCTGTGGAAGAATGGGGCACCTCCAACGATCTGCAAAACCTACTAATCACTACGTGGCAGAGGAAGATCAGTCCATGGTGAATCAAAGCAATTTCGAGCCTCAGAGAGAGGAGACAGATGCTGAAGTACATGGGGTGCACACATTTTCGACAAAATGTCCACCTATAATGCTCAATGTAAAATTGAATGGCTTACCCGTAGCCATGGAACTGGACACTGGCGCTAGCCAATCCATCATGAGTAAAAAGATGTTTGAGAGACTGTGGTGCAACGAAGCACACAGACCCAAACCTGAGCCCCATCCACACGAAACTGCGAACGTACACCAAAGAGTTTATCACTGTCCTGGGCAGCACCATGGTCAAGGTCACCTACGAGGGCACGGTGCACGAACTGCCACTCTGGATTGTCCCAGTCGATGGCCCCACACTGCTTGGAAGGAGCTGGCTGGGCAAAATCCGCTGGAACTAGGATGACATCCAAGCGCTATCACATGTCGATGAGGCCTCATGTACCCAGGTTCTTAACAAATTTCCTTCCCTTTTTGAGCCAGGCATTGGAAACTTTTCTGGGGCCAAGGTGCAGATCTACTTGGTCCCAGAGGCACAACCCATTCACCACAAGGAGCGAGCGGTACCTCACATAATGAGGGAGATAGTGGAAATCGAGCTGGACAGGCTGCAATGCAAGGGCATCATCTCCCCAGTGAAATTCAGCGAATGGGCCAGCCCGATTGTTTCAGTACTCAAAAGTGATGGTACGGTCAGGATTTGCGACGATTATAAAGCAACTATTAATCGTTTCTCGCTACAGGACCAATATCTGCTACCTAAGGCAGACGACATATTTGCGACGCTGGCAGGAGGCAAGACATTCACCAAGCTTGACCTGACTTCGGCCTACATGACGCAGGAGCTGGAGGAGTCTTTGAAGGACCTCACCTGCATCAACATGCACAAGGGACTGTTCATCTACAACAAATGCCTGTTTGTAATTCGGTCAGCTGCAGCGATCTTTCAGAGAAACATGGAGAGCCTACTCAAGTCGGTACCACGCAACGCTGGTTTTTCACAACGACATATTGGTCACGGGTTGGGATACCGTCGAGCGCCTACAAAACCTGGAGGAGGTCCTCCAGCGACTGGATCAAGTAAAGCTGCGGCTGAAGAGGTCGAAATGAGTCTTCATGGCAACAGAAGTGGAGTTTTTGGGGAGAAAGATCGCGGCGGATGGCATTCGGCCCACAGACCCCAAGACAGAGGCTATCAGGAACACGCCCAGGCCACAGAGCGTCACGGAGCTGCGGTCGTTCCTGGGACTCCTCAACTATTTTGGTAACTTCCTACCGGGCTTAAGCACCCTCTTAGAGCCCCTACATGTATTATTGCGTAAAGGTGAGAACTGGGTATGGGGAAAAAAAACAAGCTGCTTGTATTGTATAATCCATGTAAAAGACTTGTGTTAGCATGTGATGTGTCGTCGTACGGAGTTGGGTGTGTATTACAACAACCTAACGTTGCGGGTAAGTTGCAACCTGTCGCCTATGCCTCCAGGAGCTTGTCTAAGGCCGAGAGGGCCTTCAGCATGATTGAGAAAGAGGCATTAGTGTGTGTGTTCGGGGTAAAGAAAATGCATCGGTACCTGTTTGGCCTCAAATCTGAGCTGGAAATCGATCACAAGCCCTTCATATCCCTGTTCACTGAAAATAAAGGGATAAATACTAATGCCTCAGCCCGCATACAAAGGTGGGCACTTACGCTATCAGCGTATAACTATACCATCCGCCACAGGCCAGGCACCGAGAACTGTGCGGATGCTCTCAGTCGGCTACCGTTGCCCACCACTTGTTGATGGTGGCGCAGCCCGCAGACTTGTTGATAGTCATGGAAGCGTTTGAAAATGATAAATCACCTGTCACGGGCCCGCCAGATTAAGACTTGGACCAGCCAAGATCCTCTCCTGTCCCCAGTAAAAAACTGAGTACTGCATGGGAGCTGGGCTAGCATCCCCATTGAAATGCAAGAGCTAATCAAGCCGTTCCAGCAGCGTAAGGACAAGCTGTCCATTCAGGCAGACTGCCTGTTGTGGGGTAACCACGTAATGCTACCCAAAAAGGGCAGGGAGACGTTCATCTCGGATCTCCACAGCACACACCCGGGTATAGTAATGATGAAAGCGATAGCCAGATCCCACGTGTGGTGGCCCGGTATTGACTCGGACTTAGACTCCTGTGTACGGCAATGCAGCGTGTGTGCTCAGTTGAGCAAAGCGCCCAGAGAGGCACCAATAAGTTTCTGGTCCTGGCCCTCCAGACCATGGTCGAGGATCCATGTTGACTATGCGGGCCCGTTTCTCGGTAAAATGTTCTTGGTGGTGGTGGATGCTTTTTCAAAATGGATTGAATGTGAAATAATGTTGGGAAGCACCGCCTGAGGGCCATGTTTGCCACCCACGCCTGCCTGACATACTGGTCAGTGACAACGGGCCATGTTTCACCAGTGCCGAATTTAAAGAATTCATGACCCGCAATGGGATCAAACATGTCACCTCGGCCCCGTTTAAACCAGCCTCCAATGGGCAGGCAGAGCGGGCAGTACAAACAATCAAACAGCCTTATAAACGAGTCACAGAAGGCTCACTCCAAACCCGCCTGTCCCGAGTACTGCTCAACTACTGCACGAGACCCCACTCGCTCACAGGGGTGCCCCCAGCTGAGCTATTCATGAAAAGGACACTTAAAACCAGACTCTCGCTGGTTCACCCCAACCTGCATGATCAGGTAGAGAGCAGGCGGCAGCAACAAAATGCAAACGATGGTCGCGCCACTGTGTCACGGGAAATTGATCTGAATGACCCTGTGTATGTGCTAAACTATGAACATGGTCCCAAGTGGATCGCGGGCACGGTGATAGCTAAAGAAGGGAGTAGGGTGTTAGTAGTCAAACGAGACAATGGACAAATTTGCAGAAAGCACCTGGACCAAACGAGGCTGCGGTTCACAGACTGCCCTGAACAACCCACAGCAGAAACCACCTTTTTCGAGCCCACAACACACACCCAAAGGATCAACGACGCCACCCCGGACCAGGAAATTGAACCCATCACGCCCAACAGCCCAGCAAGGCCAGGCTCACCCAGCAGCCCTGTAGGGCCAACAACACGCCAGCCCAGTGAGGGCACAGCCAACACACCAGAACAGACATTTGTACCGAGGTGGTCCACCGGGGAAAGAAAGGCTCCCGACCACTTCACCTTGTAAATAGTTTTCACTTTGACTTTTGGCGGGGGATTGATGTTCTGTAAAGCATGCACTCCCATGTTCCACCACCAGGGAGTGCATCCCCTGAAGTCCCAAGGGATCCCAGCATCCCTTGGGAGCACTGTATATAAACCGGCCCCTAAGGCCTGTTCCCCAACTCTAGAGTGTCTTAATAAAGACTGAGGTCACTGTTACTTTAACCTCCCTGTGTGCAGTCTCATCTGTGTTAGGAACACAACAAGGAGCTCTTTACTAGTGGCTCATAATTCATTAAGGACAGAAACATAAATCAGTCATCTAAAACATTTAAGAAATAAGGTTACCAATGTCTTGAAGTCTATTTTATTAAAATATACATGGTCTTGATTCTTGTTTACAATTCGTAATTATTTTTCCCGCTAAAATTCGAAGTGAATTAATGGTAAACTAAGTATTGGAGTTTATGGGCTAGAAATTCACCGACTTTACGACCGGTTTTTTGGTGCTACTTCACCATATTTGGTGAAAAACCAGTCAGCTGGAATTTCCGTGATGTTTTGCGGCGGTGGTTTTCAAGTATCGCTGGGGAGAGGAGCAAGACCCAAAATAGCGCTTTTGCCAAAAATTTGGCTCTCTGCGCACCCGTGTTTTGCACGAAAAATACCAACATGTAAAAAGCTGTGATGCAGCCCTTGGAGCAGCGGTAAATATGAAGACCTGCAAAAAAGGTAAGTTAAAGTTTTTATTTTTAAATTCTTTTTCAGCGATTCGATAGATAAGTGTCTTGTAAATGTTTTGTTAAATTTTGTTTTTTGTTTTTTCCAATTTATTTTTAGGTGTTTTTCCGCCCTCCCATCATCATAAGAACATAAGAAGTAGGAGCAGGAGTAGGCCATACGGCCCCTCGAGCTTGCTCCGCCATTTAATACGATCATGGACTCAGGTCCACTTCCCTGCCTGCTCTCCCTAACCCCTTATTCCCTTATCGTTAAGAAACACTTAAATTTATTCAATGTGCCAGCTTCCACAGCTCTCTGAGGCAGCGAATTCCACAGATCCACAACCCTCTGAGAAGAAATTTCTCCTCATCTCAGTTTTAAATGGGCGGCCCCTTATTCTAAGATCATGTCCACTAGTTCTAGTCTCTCCTATCACTGCATCCACCCCGTCAAGCCCCCTCATAATCTTATACTTATCGATAAGATCACCTCTCATTCTTCTGAGTAGAGGCCCAACCTACTCAACCTTTCCTCATAAGTCAACCCCTCATCTCTGGAATCAACCTTGTGAACCTTCTCTGAACTGCCTCTAAAGCAAGAATATCCTTTCGTAAATATGGAAACCAAAACTGCACGCAGTATTCCAGATGTGGCCTCACCAATACCCTGTACAACTGTAGCAAGACTGCCCCGTTTTTATACTCCATCCCCTTTGCATTAAAGGCCAAGATTCCGTTGGCCTCCCTGATCACTTGCTGTACCTGCATACTAACCTTTTGTGTTTCATGCACAGGTACCCCCAGGTCTCGCTTTACTGCAGCACTTTGCAATTTTTCTCCATTTAAATAATAACTTGCTCTTTGATTTTTTTCTGCCAAAATGCATGACCTCACACTTTCCAACATTATACTCCATCTGCCAAATTTTTGCCCACTCACTTAGCCTGTCTATGTCCTTTTGCAGATTTTTTGTGTCCTCCTCGCACATTGTTTTTCCTCCCATCTTTGTATCATCAGCAAACCTGGCTACGTTACACTCGGTCCCTTCCTCCAAGTCATTAATATAGATTGTAAATAGTTGGGCTCCCAGCACTGATTCCTGCGGCACCCCACTGGTTACTGATTGCCAACCCAAGAATGAACCATTTATCCCTACTCTCTGTTTTCTGTTCATTAGCCAATCCTATAACCATGCTAATATATTACCCCCAACCCTGTGAACTTTTATCTTGTGCAGTAACCTTTTATATGGCACTTTATCAAATGCCTTCTGGAAGTCCAAATATACCACATCCACTGGTTCCCCTTCATCCACCCTGTTCATTACATCCTCAAAGAATTCTAGCAAATTTGTCAAACATGACTTCCCCTTCATAAATCCATGCTGACTCTGCCTGACCGAATTTTGCTTTTCCAAATGTCCTGCTACTGCTTCTTTAATAATGGACTCCAACATTTTCCCAACCACAGATGTAAGGCTAACTGGTCTATAGTTTCCTGCTTTTTAAAATAGGGGCATTACATTTGCAGTTTTCCAATCTGCTGGGACCTCCCCAGAATCCAGGGAATGTTGGTAAATTACAACCAATGCATCCACTATCCCTGCCGCTACTTCTCTTAAGACCCTAGGATGCAAGCAATCAGGCCCAGGTGATTTATCCGCCTTTAGTCCCATTATCTTACTGAGTACCACCTCCTTAGTGATTGTGATTGTGTTAAGTTCCTCCCCCCCCCCCCATAGCCCCTTGACTGTTGAAATATAGTCTCCTCTACTGTAAAGACTGATACAAAATATTTGTTCAGAATTTTTGCCATCTCCATGTTCCCATTACTAATTCCCCGGTCTCGTCCTCTAAGGGACCAACATTTACTCCAGCCACTCATTTCCTTTTGATATACCTATTGAAACTCTTGCGATCTGTTTTTATATTTCGTGCTAGTTTGCTTTCATAGTCTATCTTCCCTTTCTTAATCTTTTTTTAGTCGTTCTTTGTTGGCTTTTAAACGTTTCCCAATCTTATTTCCTCCCGCTAGTTTTGGCCATATTGTATGCCCTTGTTTTTAATTGGATATCGTCCTTTATTTCCTTAGTTAGCCACGGATGGCTATCTTTTCTCTTGCGCCCTTTCCTCCTCATTGGAATATATTTTTCTTGAGAATTGTGAAATATCTCCTTAAATGTACACCACTGTTCATCAACCGTCCTACACTTTAATCTATTTTCCCAGTCCACTTTAGCCAACTCAGCCTGCATACCTTCATAGTCTCCTTTATTTAAGCTTCGTAATCTGGTTGGAGATCCAACTTTCTCACCCTCCATCTGAATTTGAAACTCAATCATGCTATGATCACTCATTCCAAGGGGATCCTTTACTAGGAGATTGTTTATGAATCCTGTCTCATTACACAGGACCAGATCTAAGATAGCCTGCCCCCTGGTTGGTTCCGTTACATACTGCTCAAGGAACCCGTCCCTTATGCACTCTATGAACTCTTCCTCAAGCTACCCTAACCAATTTGATTTGCCCAATCAATATGAAGGTTAACATCACCCATGATGATTGCTGTTCCCTTTTTACAAGCCCCCACTATTTTCTGGTTTATGCTCCGACCATCGGAGTTGCTACTGATAGGGGACCTATAGACCATGCCCACCAGTGACTTTTTCCCTTTATTATTCCTTATCTCCACTCAAACTGTTTCAACATCCTGATCATTTGAGCCAATATCGTTTCTCACTATTGCAGTGATTCCATCCTTTATCAATCATCATAGGCAGTCCCTGGAAGCGAGGATGACTTGCTTCCACACCAAAAAAGGATGAGTTCACAGGTGTTTCAATGAAGGATCTAATATTCCAGGTCCTGAACTACATCTTGAAGGCTGGAAGGTGCCTGTGCATAGATTTTTTGAACGTGGGGTGGCCATTGCACACCAGCCACCACATGGGCTTGACAGAGCTAGGTCTTGGTCCAGTGGCAAAGGTTATCCAAGACGACAATGTAAATGTAGATTCTTTTCCTCAATCTGGTTCAGTAAAATTACTGAGTCGAATACCTCTTGTGCTTTAAACAAAGCAGTCTTTATTTTACCGGCCGGCAAGACTTATCAGACAGAAGATATACTTTCTCGATCGACCGTACACACTCCCTACGGATAAGTGACGTTACATTGTCAAGGCACGATGGTTATACATTTTCGGCAAAAGATAACAAGATAGGGCTAGAGTGACATCCCAGCTCAGCCCATCTCTTTTGATCTCTCCTTCCCTTTGTCCACTCATAAGCCGACCCAAGCATGGTCCGATTTTAAACAAAGACCTTCTGTCAATGTTTCAGGTTAATAACATGATTTAATAAGACCTTGAGGTTTTTCTGCAAGCTGTGGGTTTTGTTTCAATATGTGTTAGTGTTGTAACATTTCGCAGTCTCGAGTCTGAGATGTCATGGCTATTCCTCCATGAATTGTCTGTTAGCTTATACTGTCCCTATACAATTCCCACGTTCTCAACTTCAATGTCTCTATACATTTTAAACATTCACATTCCCCCCTTTTATCATTCCATGATAACACTTAGGATCATTCTAGGAGTAAAATGTATAGGGAATGTGAACACACCCAACATCTAGAAAAGTTCCCATTTTGCGCATAAACATAAGACATGTAGCTCTCGTCTCTGTCTCCCCTCCCATGCGCCGAAACTGTCATATATCAACACTATTATACAGACTGTGGCATACAGACAGTTTCATCTTATGGCTCAGGATTCAGATAAATAGTCCAATTATTTTGCTGATTAAAAGAGTTCAGTTTTCCCGTCTCTCTTCTCAGGTCACCGTCGGTGTAGCTGGCTGTCTATCACTACGGGTAAAAGTTCAAACTGGTCCACGTTCCAATTAGGATGCCAACGGCCTTGTTCAGCTATGGAGAAGAGGAAGTCTGGAACAGAAACAGGAGTTAGAATAACCAGTAAAATAGGTTCGTTAGAAGGTGGTGAGCTTGCAGTGGTGCAGGTGAACCCAAGCATTTTTCCCCTCAACCTTGGCTGCAGTGGGGGTAGTGAGTAACACCTGAAAAGGCCCCTCCCATTGTGGCTCTAATCCCTTCCGAATCCATACTTCCCTGGTGCCACGAGGGACAATTCGGGTAAAACTGGGAGGTCAAGGTGAGCATCTTGAACCTGGTTGTGAGCTAGTCGCAGAGCCTGAGTCAGAGAAAGAACATAGGTGGTCATCAGTCGAGCTGAGATCTAGGAACAATTTCCCTCATTAACACCTTAACAACAGTTTGAGCCTTATTGTCCAGGGTAGGGTAGGCTTCAATCCATCTGCTAAACACATCTACTATTACTAACACATATTTGTAACACTGAACTTTTTGCAACTCAATGTAGTCCAACTGAAATGTCTCAAAGGGACCTTCGGGTAGGGGCATTTTACCCCAATCACAGGGGACTCCCTTCCCTGGATTATGTTGCTGGCAAACCAGGCAACGACTACTGATGTTCTGGGCGAGCGCCTGGAGTCTAGGGTGCCACCATGTAGCCAAAAGTGTATCACTCGTGGTTCTTGCTCCACAATGAGTAGCAAAATGCATACAATCAATAACCCATAGAGCCAACTCGTCAGACATGCAAGTCTGTTCCGCGGGCGTGGTCCAGAGTTTAGAAACATTGTCATAAGTACATCCATAATATTTCCACAACAGTTTATCTTTTTCAGGAGCGTCCTCCTGTGCTTTTATAACATCTTGGATGGTTGGCATTGGTTTTTTCGAGGCTAACTTATCCTTCGCAGGATTTTTAGTCTGACTCATAATTTTGGGCACTACCATCTGTTGGTCACGAGAGGCCTGTTTGGCCTCTTGGTCAGCACAACGATTCCCTATATCAACCAGAGAATTTCCGGTAGTGTGGGCGGTACATTTGACAATGGCAATGCGTTTGGGGAACATGAGGGCTTGCAACAAATCAGATACTAACTGTTTATGAGATATCTCATTCCCCTGTGAGGTTAGGAATCCCCTATTTTTCCATAATTGTCCGAAATCATGGGCCACCCCAAAGGCATACCTAGAGTCGGTATAGATATTGACTTTGAGATCTTTGGCCAAGATACAGGCTCGGGTGAGGGCGAATAGTTCAGCTTGTTGAGCAGAATAGGCAGTTTCAAAAGTGGCAGATTCCAAGACCTGATTCTCCTGGTTTACTATGACGTATCCTGAGATTCGTGTACCTTCTGAATTAATTCCGTCAACATACATAATACAGTCTGGATCTTCAATTGGTACATCAACAAAATCTTCCCTGACTGATGTGGCCTCTTAAATTAAAGATAAACAATCATGACTGGGTTCTTCCTCATCTTGGGGTGGCTCAGTAAGAAAACAAGCCGGATTAATTGCAGTACAGTGCCGAAAGGTCAGCTTAGGATTGTTTAGTAAGTAGATCTCATATCTGCTTTGCCTGGCCATGGTAAGGTGTTGAGTCTGCAGTTGGCCCAGGAGGACAGCTACGGAGTGAGATGTGTTAAGACAACGGTAGCCCAGTCTTTCAGAATTGTACAATACAGTTGGAAGGGCCGGTCATAGAAGGGCCGGCCCAAAGCCGGAGCTTGCAGCAGGGCTGTCTTTAGTTCCTTAAAGGCTTGGATGTCTACGGTTTCTATTTCAAAGCTGCCTTACTTATACGGGGTGAGGTGCTTAGTCATCAGGGCAACATTAGGGATCCAGGATCTGCAGTAATTGATCATCCCCAAACACTGTCGCATTTGTTTAGCCGTGCTAGGGACTGGAAACTGGCAAATTGGTTCGACTCGGCTAGCCTCCAAAGCTCGGTGGATACTCGGTATTGCCTGTGATAATCCAATTGGGAGGGGTCCTCTGCCCACACATGAGGATCCACATAGGCAGGTATGTCAGAGCCAGTATGATGCTGCAGAGTCGTTAAGACCTTCTCGGAGTCCCCGTGGAATTTGCACATCCCGGCTGGTAGGGTCAGCCTCGTCTATAGCCTGGCGCACCATAACTCCCAAATCTTTAGCGTGGTGGGGAGGTAATACTTCACGAGTAATATGTGGTGCCACCGTTGGGGGCTGTCCATTTCCACAAAATCTGCCTTCCCTTCCGGTCCAGTCACTCTAGCCCTTAATAGAATTTCCTTCACTTCCCCTTCGTGATCCTGATAAAAGTTCTGCAGGTCCTGATTCTTTCCACTGGGATCGTATGCTAGGGTCACGTGATAGGGTGCCTGCGGCAGGTCCAGAGACCACCACTGAGGGGTTCTAGTGGTATAATACTGCCGCTTAAGGGTTCCCTGTTTTACAATAATCCCATCATCTCCACACTCCAAATGCAACTGGAATTTGCAGAGGAGGTCTCTAGCCATCAAGTTACAGTCCAGATTGGTTGTGATAACAAATCGATGTTCCACCGATTCTTCCTGGTAACCCATTTTAACCGGTTCTGACACCGGGAATGTCGAGATTTGTCCCAGGAATCCTGAAAGTTTCTGTGTTTCAGTAGAGGCAGGGAGTTTAAGCTTTGATTGTACAGAAGACATGAAGGCTCCCGTATCTATCAAAAAGGGTTGCCACTCATTCAGAATTTTTAACAATATCATTGGTTCGTCGTCCAGGGAGAATCTCTGCACAATCAAGCTGCGTAGTCAATCGGGGGACAATTGACCAAAGGGGTTGTTCTGGGAGAAGTTAGTGTAAGATCCTCCTCTCCCCGCTTGCCCCCCCTCCTCTTCCTCCTCTTCCTTTTCCATGCTGACGGTAGGGGCAATTTTTATTCCAATGTCCTTCCTGCCCACAATTAAAACAGTCAATTCCTCTTACCCAGTCCCGGCCTCTTCCCATACCATGCCGGGGGCAATAGGGAGGTTTATTAGCAGGGCTCGGCCCGTTTGGTTGTTTAGTATAACCGTATCCTTGCTTATCCATCCAATCCTGTATGCAACACTGCGGTTCTATTGATCCTTCCTCCCGAGATGGCTCTTCCTTTCTAGTCACGTATTCAGTCTTGACCCGGGTTGGGGGTGCACCTCCCCCCTCCCCTTTCTTTTCCTGCCAATAATATCTAACTGCCCTTTCCATTTGTCCGGATAGCGTGAGCAATCGAATAGTTGTTCGAAGATCACATAGACATCTATAGTGGGGTGGTCTGCAGCTTGTTGTGCATCAGGGTTTGGCATTGGTCGGATAGGGAATTGGTGTCGGGACTTTGGGATCTTGGAAATCATTTCTAGGAAGGAGAGATGTTTTGGAGCTGTCTGACTGCTTGACAGTTCTGCGTCTCGATCGGCGGGGGTGTTTGCTATGTCTTTCACAACTTGGACTGGTAGATTGACTAGAAGATTTATGGGACTGTCTGTGATATCGAGATATAGTTCTGCCCTTTTGAGTGTGAGATCTGGTCCTTTCGGCTATATTGCTTGTGAACTGGGGATCCGAATCGCTATCAGAGGATGAGGAGTCAGTTTGGGTTTGTTGCTTTGGTGGTATGGGGTTATTTTTAACTCCTGTCGCCGGAGTGTAAGGTGGAGGGTGTTGGGAAGAGGACTGGAGCAAGGGGCCAGGGGGTGCGGGAGGCGCCGTTGGGCGCTGAGTCAGTGACCACTCATCAATTTCATCATCAGCCTCGGTTAACACAAAGCCAGCCATTTTACTACATAGTCGGTCAATACCTGTCTCAGAGGTCCCAGAGCATCCCTTAGTAAGTTTCTCGTGCGCACATTCTTTTTTTAAGACGTCTACAGTTTTAACATGTGTTCCCTCTGTCAATGAAAGTCCTAATTTAATAGCATTTATTTGCCAACTTGACAGAAGTGATGCATCTTTTAATTTTTTTTTTGACAATCCCTGTGCTTTTTTTTTACTACCTCTACGCTTCTAGTGCCACTGGTCATCTCCTAATAATTTGTTCAGGGCTCCTGATAATTTTCTAAAGTCTTCAGCTCTTTCAGGGAATTCCTCACATAACTTTTGTAGCGGACTATCCGCATCCGTTGTTTTATCCAACTGATTACCCATTTTCACGCTGTCCCTCGTATTACCGTGTCGTTACGCGTTCACGTCGTCGTGCGATTTAAACAAACTTAAAACAAACAGACCTTACTAAAACTAACACAAAGCCACGTCGCCCCGTGGCTCGCGTTGTCACGCGATTCAAAACACTTGAAGTAAACAGACTTAACAAACTTACTAAACTAACACAAAGCCGCGTCGCCCCGCGGCTCACGTCGCCGCGCGATTCAAACTTGAACAGACTTAACAAACTTACTAAACTAACACAAAGCCGCGTCGCCGCGCGATTCAATATAACAGACTTAACAAACTTACAATAAACGGACTTACAAAAATCAGCACTGACTTAATATTACTTCGCGGTTCGCGTCGCTGCGCGTTCGCGTCGGCCCATGTTCACTCGGGCGCGCGCTCGCGCCGCCGCACGTCTCGCGTCACCACGCGTTCACGCTGCCGTGCGTCTGCGTCAGCCCTCCTCCACTCGGCCGCACGCTCGCGCTGTTGCACGTCTCACGACGCTGCGCGTTCGCGTCGGCCCTACCTTCCGAGTTTCTGCGTGATTTAAATTTAATTCCCTGTGAGCCTTACTTAATTCCCTGTGAGCCTAATTTTCTAAATTTGATTTCTTTTGAGCCTTATTTAATTTCTTTTAGTCTCCAAATTTCCCTATCCTTTCGCGTCACTGCGCAGTTTAAATCCAATCAGTCAATGAAAGCCCTAATTTAATGGAGTTTTTTCTGCCAAATGGACAGGAGTGATTTATTTTTTTTTAGACTGCAGTGGAATTTTTCTCATCATTTAAAATCTCAGAACATTTTTTTCCAGCACCTATTTAGTACGTTACTTTTTTTTTGTCTTTTCCATAACTAGAGAGAAGTCTGGCACGTAGGCTGTAGACTGCTTTTCGTTATCTCAATTGTTCCAGCCTCAAGGTCGTGTTATTTAATATATATTTTTTTGAATCCTTTTGAATCCATCTCAGTTGTTTTGCTGTGCCTTCTCTGAATGTTTTCTTTCGACAAGTAAGTGAGCATGTTAAATCCTTTTTTTTTAACCACCGGGACCATGTAATTTTTTTCTTTTTTTTTTACTCAACAAACCTGTCCTTTGTGCATTTCCTGGCTCCGTAACTTATCATCCGAATATACGTAATTCAATAAGGTTCACACTCTTAAACTTCCCAACACTACGAAGGGTTAAAAAAAACTTTCATTCTGTTTGAGATAAAACAAACCACAACTCCCCGGCTTTTTTTATTTACAGTAAAAATCACAGAAGCATTTCTCATTTAAACAGACGTTCACAAGAGTCTCTTTTCTTTCCTATTAATTTTTGGACCCATGATTGATCATCTATCCCTATCTAGCTCTAACTATAACCTATCTTTCCAAGTCGCCGCTTGGTTTGCGTCATCGCGCAATTTCCCTATCTCTATCCCTATTCTAAGTTTGAAAGGTATTCACCAGATTGTCCTGGATCTCGTTCAGACACTACCTGAGAACCAGCGAGTGGCTAAACTTTCCTCAGACTTTTGAAACCGGGGGAAACTGGAGCAGTATTGAAATCATACTCACTCCAGTGGCCACTTTCCCCTCGTCTCGTCCAAGGCTAGTCTGGCTCTTAATTCGCAAGTTTTCGGCAGTCGTCCGTTGAGATCCCACTTCTGACGCCAAATGTAAATGTAGATTCTTTTCCTCAATCTGGTTCAGTAAAATTACTGAGTCGAATACCTCTTGTGCTTTAAACAAAGCAGTCTTTATTTTACTGGCCGGCAAGACTTATCAGACAGAAGATATACTTTCTCGATCGAGCGTACACACTCCCTACGGATAAGTGACGTTACATTGTCAAGGCACGATGGTTATACATTTTCGGCAAAAGATAACAAGATAGGGCTAGAGTGACATCCCAGCTCAGCCTATCTCTTTTGATCCCTCCTTCCCTTTGTCCACTCATAAGCCGACCCAAGCATGGTCCGATTTTAAACAAAGACCTTCTGTCAATGTTTCAGGTTAATAACATGATTTAATAAGACCTTGAGATTTTTCTGCAAGCTGTGGGTTTTGTTTCAATATGTGTTAGTGTTGTAACATTTCGCAGTCTCGAGTCTGAGATGTCATGGCTATTCCTCCATGAATTGTTTGTTAGCTTATACTGTCCCTATACAATTCCCATGTTCTCAACTTCAATGTCTCTATACATTTTTAAACATTCACAACTGGAGACCAGCTCTGCTGCACGGACCGAATGCGCATACATATCACAGTGTGGGCTGGCCCGTGCTGCCCCTGGGCCCCTGGCCCCGAACTCACACCTCTCCTGGGTCCCGATCATGTCCCTCCACGGTTTCCCGCTGCTCCTTCGCCCCGATCTCGCCGCTCCTGCTGTATCTGCCTATGCTCCAATCACCGACCTGGACCTTAATGACATTACTCTTCGCTGCTGTCGCCCTCCTACACTAGCTTGTGCTGCTTCCTGGGGATGGGAACCTATGCAGGAAGACAGAGGAAAGTAAAATAGGGGCAGATGTAAAAGACAGAGGAAAGTAAAATAGGGGCAGATGTAAAAGATAGAAAGAAGAAAAGTAAAAGTGGAGGGCAGAGAAACCCAAGGCAAAAATCAAAAAGGGCCACATTGCAGCAAAATTCTAAAAGGGCAAAGTGTGTTAAAAAGACAAGCCTGAAGGCTCTGCCTTAATGCGAGGAGTATTCGTAATAAGATGGACGAATTAACTGCACAGGCAGGAATTAATGAATATGATATCATTGGCATCACGGAGACATGGCTCCAGGGTGACCAAGGCTGGGAACTCAACATCCAGGGGTGTTCAACATTCAGGAAGGATAGACAGAAAGGAAAAGGTGGTGGGGTAGCGTTGCTGGTTAAAAGGGAAATTAACGCAATAGTAAGGAAGGACATTAGCTTGGAGAATGCAGAATCTGTATGGGTGGAGCTGTGGAATACCAAAGGGCAGAAAACGCTAGTGGGAGTTGTGTACAGACCACCAATCAGTAGTAGTGAGGTTGGGGAAAGCATCAAACAAGAAATTAGGGATGTGTGCAATAAAGGTATGACGGTTATCATGGGCGACTTGAATCTACATATAGACTGGGCTAACCAAACTGGTAGCAATACGATGGAGGAGGATTTCCTTCACAGTATTCGGGATGGTTTTCTGGACCAATATATTGAGGGGCTGGCCATCCTAGACTGGGTGATGTGTAATGAGAAAGGACTAATTAGCAATCTTGTTGTGGGAGGCCCCTTGGGGAAGAGTGACCATTACATGGTAGAATTCCTTATTAAGATGGAGAGTGACACAGTTAATTCAGAGACTAGGTTCCTGAACTTAAGGAAAGGTAGCTTCGATAGTATGAGACGTGAATTGGCTAGAATAGAGTGGCAAATGATACTTAAAGGGTTGACGGTGGATAGGCAATGGCAAACATTTAAAGATCACATGGATGAACTTCAACAATTGTACATCCCTGTCTGGAGTAAAAATAAAATAGGGAAGGTGGCTCAACCGTGGCTAACAAGGGAAATTAAGGAGAGTGTTAAATCCAAGGAAGGGGCATATAAATTGGCCAGAAAAAGCAGCAAACCTGAGGACTGGGAGAAATTCAGAATTCAGCAGAGGAGGACAAAGGGTGTAATTAGGAGGGGGAAAATAGAATATGAGAGGAAACTTGCTGAGAACATAAAAACTGACTGCAAAAGCTTCTATAGATATGTGAAGAGAAAAAGATTAGTGAAGACAAACATAGGTCCCTTGCAGTCAGATTCAGGTGAATTTATAATGGGGAACAAAGAAATGGCAGACCAGTTGAACAAATACTTTGGTTCTGTCTTCACGAAAGAAGACACAAATAACCTTCCGGAAGTACTAGATGACTGAGGGTCGAGTGAGAAGGAGGAACTGAAGGACATTCTTATTAGGCGGGAAATTGTGTTAGGGACCTTGTCAAAAGCCTTTTGAAAGTCCATTACACCACATCCACTGGTTCTCCCTTGTCCATTCTACTAGATATATCCTCAAAAAATTCCAGAAGGTTTGTCAAGCATGATTTCCCTTTCATAAATCCATGTTGACTTGGATCCACGGGGATTGAAGGCCGATAAATCCCCGGGGCCTAATAGTCTGCATCCCAGAGTACGTAAGGAAGTGGCCCTAGAAATAGTGGATGCATTGGTGATCATTTTCCAACAGTCTATCGACTGTGGATCAGTTCCTATGGACTGGAGGGTAGCTAATGTAACACCACTTTTTAAAAAGTGAGGGAGAGAGAAAATAGGGAATTATAGACCGATTAACCTGACATCAGTAGTGGGGAAAATGTTGGAATCAATTATTAAAGATGAAATAGCAGCGCATTTGGAAAGCAGTGACAGGGTCGGTTCAAGTCAGCATGGATTTATGAAGGGGAAATCATGCTTAACAAATTTTCTGGAATTTTTTGAGGATGTAACTAGTAGAGTGGACAAAGGAGAACCAGCGGATGTGGTGTATTTGGACTTTCAAAAGGCTTTTGACAAGGTCCCACACAAGAGATTGGTGTGCAAAATTAAAGCACATGGTATTGGGGATAATGTACTGACGTGGATAGAGAACTGGTTGGCAAACAGGAAGCAGACAGTCGGGATAAATGGGTCCTTTTCAGAATGGCAGGCAGTGACTAGTGGGGTGCCGCCAGGGCTCAGTGCTGGGACCCCAGCTCTTTACAATATACATTAATGATTTAGATGAAGGGAATTGAGTGTAATATCTCCAAGTTTGCAGATGACGCTAAACTGGGTGACGTTGTGAGCTGCGAGGGGGACGCCAAGAGGCTGCAGGGTGACTTGGACAGGTTAGGTGAGTGGGCAAATGCATGGCAAAATGCAGTATCATGTGGATAAATGTGAAGTTTTCCATTTTGGAGGCAAAAATACGAAGGCAGAATATTATCTGAATGGCGACAGATTATTAAAACGGAGGTGCAACGAGACCTGGGTGTCATGGTACAGCAGTCATTGAAAGTTGGCATGCAGGTACAGCAGGCGGTGAAAAAGGCAAATGGTATGTTGGCCTTCATAGCTAGGGTTTTTGAGTATAGGAGCAGGGAGGTCTTACTGCAGTTGTACAGGGCCTTGGTGAGGCCTCACCTGGAATATTGCCTTCAGTTTTGTCTCCTAATCTGAGGAAGGACGATCTTGCTATTGATGGAGTGCAGCGAAGGTTCACCAGACTGATTCCCGGGATGGCTGGTCTGACATATGAGAAGAGACTGGATCGACTGGGCCTTTATTCACTGGAGTTTAGAAGGATGAGAGGGGATCTCATAGAAACATATAAACTTCTGACGGGACTGGACAGATTAAGATGCAGGAAGAATGTTCCCAATGTTGAGGAAGTCCAGAACCAGGTGACACAGTCTAAGGATAAGGGGTAAGCCATTTAGGACTGAGATGAGTAGAAACTTCTTCGCTCAGAGAGTTGTTAACCTGTGGAATTCCCTACCGCAGAGTTGTTGATGCCAGTTTGTTGGATATATTCAAGAGGGAGTTAGATGTGGCTCTTATGGCTAAAGGGATCAAGGGGTATGGAGAGAAAGCAGGAAAGGGGTACTGAGGTGAAAGATCAGCCATGATCTTATTGAATGGTGGTGCAGGCTCAAATGGCCTACTCCTGCACCTATTTTCTATGTTTCCTGAAGTGGCATGCCTCCATGCTGCTCCCGAGGCCGCTCGCTGCTCCTTTTATGGTTCCGAAGTGACGCTGGTGCTCTCACGCAGGTCGCGGCCTCCACGCCCTCCCAAGGCCCAACTCACAGCAGTATCAGCCTCGGACTAAAGTTGGCGAGGATCGCGATTTGCGCTGCAAATCCTTGTGCAACGCCGGTTTTTACCGCTGTGCAAATTAAAGTTTGAATTTCCGGCCTGATAGCAATAACGGTAATTTTGGCGAAAAAATACTGTTTTTGCTAAGAACCGAATTTCTAGCCCCATATGTTTAACTGCCATTGAAGAACATGCATAGTTAATAAAACTTAAATAATGTGCATACATTAATTTGCAGTCATTTATCGGAGATAAGTCGTGAGGGAGTGAACTCAATTAAAGGGGTAGAAAGAAAAGTGTGAAGGAAAAGGCGGACTCTGGATACGGAGTTGGTGGAGGTTGTGCTGGTGGGTGGATTTCTGACGCCACACTTTAATGTAAGCTTTGAGTATGATATTCCAGCGTAAATTTGCAAAATAAGAGTCGAGGCACTATAAATTTCAGTGCTGAGTTTTCTATCAATGACCCGAAGCTACCAGTAGGGGCTGCACATCAGATGGCGCACCCAATGAAACACTGATAAATGGGCCACTCAAAAGATGGGACGCCAGCACAAAGTCGTAGCCTAACTTGAAAACATAAGTTGGGTCCTGCTTGGTAAAATAGAACATTTCACAACTTTGCTGAGCTGACGGGTTTGTGCCGATATTTTATTGACAGTCGATGGAAAGGAGCCAAAAGTTCTGACACGCCAGAGATTGAAGCTCGGGGGAAAGGGAAAGGAGCAAAAATTCTCATTGAGAACCTGTGACTAGTGGACTCTCGGATCGTGCCAAAGATCTTCGATCCTTTCGTTACACAGGCCTGGCCCCTGAAGCGGGGCGATTTGTCGTTAAACTGCAAAATGTGAGTTTAAAGGTTGTGCGAGACTGGAAGTTTGTGAACTAGTTTGGGTTGTTTGCAGAGGCCTCGCCGGTATCACTCACGGAAGCGCAAGTTCTCCACCTATGCATTTCTAGTCACACTGGAACCCTTAGCTGGAGGAATTTGTCTTACGCCGTCCGAAAATTAAGTTTTAAAACGTTCTTTCTCTGCCTGCAGTGCAGGTTACACCATCGATTTATAATAGATGTTTCGTTCGCCAATGCTGGAAACACTGATCTGGGTATTTATTTAATAAATGTTATCACCCCCAACACAAAGTACTCAAAGCGTAGGAAAATTTACACATCAGCAACTGAGCGCGCGCGGCCCGCGAGAAGCGGGAGCGGGAGCGCGTGCGGCTCCAAAAGCGGGCTCGAGCTCGGAGCGGGTGCGCGCGCAGGTCGAAATCATGAGTTGAGCCGAGGAGTTTGAAAGTGCAGAACAGGGCAAGTGGGAGCAAATTGACAGCTGAGGCCGAGAACTAATGTTTTGAGCAAAGACCCGCTGAATGGTATGTAACACTCGATCTGAACTCAGTGCTGCTCTTTTTTTTTAAAAAAGGTGCAGTCCTCAGCAATGAAATGTTAATACTGTCGTGACTTTAGAGCATTTCCGACTCTGAAATTCTGATTCCCCAGAGAATATTCTGAGTCAGTCGACAATTTGTATGTCAATTGAATGCAGATACAAAGTTCAGCTGTCGCAATCTTACAGTTTTAAAGCAAGGGAGGAAAATGAAGTAGAGTATATCATACGTGTTTAGGAAAACCATGTTACATAACTAAGTTGGCGTGATCAGCAGCCAAAGTGGCGACTACACTAGTTAAATTAATGAATGTGCTTTTATACTATATCGCCATTATAGGTTACTGAAAGATATCACCAGAATCGTCTTTGTTTACTTATCAGATGTTAAAGCTCCACATAAATGCTGGTCTAAAATTGTTAACCGATTTGCATACTTGTCAACAGCTTTGCTTTATTTGGATGGTCTGGATTTCGAACGACTACTGCTCAGATATCTATTTTTGTCAATGTTTGATCTACTTGAGTCTGAGAATACAGCATTGCAGTGTAGATTTCGCTAGGGAAGGAAAGTTCCATTTCTACCGAGTCACTGCTCCCGGCAGATCCACCTCATCATAATCTGATTCACAGGATGAGAAAGAAAATATGAATGACAGTCTGATTATCAATCTCGCTGCAGCTACCATCCCCCTCACATGAATCCTTAGTGAAAATGTTGAGTCAGTCATCATCGTAGGCAGTCCCTCGAAATCGAGGAAGACTTGCTTCCACTCTAAAAGTGAGTTCTCAGGTGACTGAACAGTCCAATACGGGAATTACAGTCTCTGTCGCAGGTGGGACAGACAGTCGTTGAAGGAAAGGGTGGGTTGGACTGGTTTGCCGCACGCTCCTTCCGCTACCTGCGCTTGTTTTCTGCATACTCTCGGTGACGAGACTCGAGGTGCTCAGTGCCCTCCCGGATGCACTTCCTCCACTTAGGGCGGTCTTTGGCCAGGGACTCCCAGGTGTTGGTGAGGATGTTGCATTTTATCAAGGAAGATTTGAGGGTGTCCTTGAAATGTTTCCTCTGCACACCTTGGGCTCCCTTGCCGTGTAGGGGTTCTGAGTAGAGCGCTTGCTTTGGGAGTTTTGCGTCAGGCATGTGAACAATGTGGCCCACCCAACGGAGCTGGTCAAGTGTGGTCAGTGCTTTGATGCTGGGGATGTTGGCTTGATCGAGGACACTAACGGTGCGTCTATCGTCCCAGGGGATTTGCAGGATCTTGCGGAGATGATCGTTGGTGGTATTTCTCCAGCGATTTGAGGTGTCTACTGTATATGGTCCATGTATCTAAGCCATAGAGGAGGGCAGGTATCACTACAGCCCTATAGACCGTGAGCTTGGTGGCAGATTTGAGGGCCTGATCTTCCTCAGTAATGAAGTATGTAGTACAGTACTGGGATGAGACCAAAAGTACCCACATGAAAAGTTGGATTAAGTAAATATACTGTTCTAATATTTTTGTGGGAGAGAAGTATTAACCTGCAACCTTTTACAAAGGTCAGAATACAGAACAACTACATTTTTTCCCTCTGCTGTTAGAGCTAGGAAAATAGATTTACTTTTTAAAAATGAGAATCTTATCTCTTGATCCAAAATGTAGAATTTGGAGTTGTTAACTGTTATTTAACACACAGTAGAATTCTAATCCAAGCGCTGAGAGATTGGCTCAGTTGGTAAAAACAGTGTGTAACTGCACCATACATATTGGAAGGTTTCACGCTTCTTGGTGTCTGATCAACTAACAGCACAACCAGCTATGTCAGCTGGAATGGCAGTAGAGGTGCTCGAGAGAGGGTTATAATTCAGTGTTCCCATTCCCGATTGCAATGCAGTGATCCCTACTGGGACTCCCAACAGTAGTAGTGATGTTGGGGAGGGCATCAAACAGGAAATTAGGGGTGCGTGCAATAAAGGTGCAGCAGTTATAATGGGTGACTTTAATATGCACATAGATTGGGCTAACCAAACTGGAAGCAATACGGTGGAGGAGGATTTTCTGGAGTGCATAAGGGATAGTTTTTTAGACCAATATGTCGAGGAACCAACTAGGGGGGAGGCCATCTTAGACTGGGTGTTATGTAATGAGAAAGGATTAATTAGCAATCTCGTTGTGCGAGGCCCCTTGGGGAAGAGTGACCATAATATGGTGGAATTCTGCATTAGGATGGAGAATGAAACAGTTAATTCAGAGACCATGGTCCAGAACTTAAAGAAGGCTAACTTTGAAGGTATGAGGCGTGAATTGGCTGAGATGGATTGGCGAATGATACTTAAGGGGTTGACTGTGGATGGGCAATGGCAGACATTTAGAGACCGCATGGATGAACTACAACAATTGTACATTCCTGTCTGGCATAGAAATAAAAAAGGGAAGGTGGCTCAACCGTGGCTATCAAGGGAAATCAGGGATAGTATTAAAGCCAAGGAAGTGGCATACAAATTGGCCAGAAATAGCAGCGAACCTGGGGACTGGGAGAAATTTAGAACTCAGCAGAGGAGGACAAAGGGTTTGATTAGGGCAGGGAAAATGGAGTATGAGAAGAAGCTTGCAGGGAACATTAAGACGGATTGCAAAAGTTTCTATAGATATGTAAAGAGAAAAAGGTTAGTAAAGACAAATGTAGGTCCCCTGCAGTCAGAATCAGGGGAAGTCATAACGGGGAACAAAGAAATGGCGGACCAATTGAACAAGTGCTATGGTTCGGTATTCACGAAGGAGGACACGAACAACCTTCCGGTTATAAAAGGGGTCGGGGGGTCTAGTAAGGAGGAGGAACTGAGGGAAATCCTTATTAGCCGGGAAATTGTGTTGGGGAAATTGATGGGATTGAAGGCCGATAAATCCCCAGGGCCTGATGGACTGCATCCCAGAGTACTTAAGGAGGTGGCCTTGGAAATAGTGGATGCGTTGACAGTCATTTTCCAACATTCCATTGACTCTGGATCAGTTCCTATGGAGTGGAGGGTAGCCAATGTAACCCCACTTTTTAAAAAAGGAGGGAGAGAGAAAACAGGGAATTATAGACCGGTCAGCCTGACATCGGTAGTGGGTAAAATGATGGAATCAATTATTAAGGATGTCATAGCAGTGCATTTGGAAAGAGGTGACATGATAGGTCCAAGTCAGCATGGATTTGTGAAAGGGAAATCATGCTTGACAAATCTTCTGGAATTTTTTGAGGATGTTTCCAGTAGAGTGGATAAGGGAGAACCAGTTGATGTGGTATATTTGGACTTTCAGAAGGCGTTCGACAAGGTCCCACACAAGAGATTGATGTGCAAAGTTAGAGCACATGGGATTGGGGGTAGTGTACTGACATGGATTGAGAACTGGTTGTCAGACAGGAAGCAAAGAGTAGGAGTAAATGGGTACTTTTCAGAATGGCAGGCAGTGACTAGTGGGGTACCGCAAGGTTCTGTGCTGGGGCCCCAGCTGTTTACACTGTACATTAATGATTTAGATGAGGGGATTAAATGTAGTATCTCCAAATTTGCGGATGACACTAAGTTGGGTGGCAGTGTGAGCTGCGAGGAGGATGCTGTGAGGCTGCAGAGCGACTTGGATAGGTTAGGTGAGTGGGCAAATGCATGGCAGATGAAGTATAATGTGGATAAATGTGAGGTTATCCACTTTGGTGGTAAAAACAGAGAGACAGACTATTATCTGAATGGTGACAGATTAGGAAAAGGGGAGGTGCAAAGAGACCTGGGTGTCATGGTACATCAGTCATTGAAGGTTGGCATGCAGGTGCAGCAGGCGGTTAAGAAAGCAAATGGCATGTTGGCCTTCATAGCAAGGGGATTTGAGTACAGGGGCAGGGAGGTGTTGCTACAGTTGTACAGGGCATTGGTGAGGCCACACCTGGAGTATTGTGTACAGTTTTGGTCTCCTAACCTGAGGAAGGACATTCTTGCTATTGAGGGAGTGCAGCGAAGGTTCACCAGACTGATTCCCGGGATGGCGGGACTGACCTATCAAGAAAGACTGGATCAACTGGGCTTGTATTCACTGGAGTTCAGAAGAATGAGAGGGGACCTCATAGAAACATATAAAATTCTGACGGGGTTAGACAGGTTAGATGCAGGAAGAATGTTCCCAATGTTGGGGAAGTCCAGAACCAGGGGTCACAGTCTAAGGATAAGGGGTAAGCCATTTAGGACCGAGATGCGGAGGAACTTCTTCACCCAGAGAGTGGTGAACCTGTGGAATTCTCTACCACAGAAAGTTGTTGAGGCCAATTCACTAAATATATTCAAAAAGGAGTTGGATGAGGTCCTTACTGCTAGGGGGATCAAGGGGTATGGCGAGAAAGCAGGAATGGGGTACTGAAGTTGAATGTTCAGCCATGAACTCATTGAATGGCGGTGCAGGCTAGAAGGGCCGAATGGCCTACTCCTGCACCTATTTTCTATGTTTCTATGTAACATGTCGACCTCGGGTGAAGATAGGATTGGGCTTGACAGGATGAATTCCAGTCTGTCAGTACAATAACTTGCATTTATATAGCACCTTTTTAATGTATCTATATCCTATTATTCACATCAAATATGAATCCTTAGATTTCTTTCCTCTTCCTGCCATATCAATTTTTTAATTCAGTAAATTTTGGCATAAAGAATGGAATAAAGCTTAAAAAAAGTTGTTTTTCAATGACTTTGTCTTTTAAAGAATAACTCTAGGGTTAGTTTATGCCTGGATGATTGTCATGTAGTTGGTTCAAAAACAATAAAAGCTGAGCTGTTTTATAAGAACATAAGAACATAAGAAATAGGAGCAGGAGTAGGCCATGCGGCCCCACGAACCTACTCTGCCAGCAAACCTGAGGACTGGCAGAATTTTGTAATGTAGCAGAGGAGGACAAAGGGTTTAATTAGGAGAGGGAAAATAGAGTATGAGAGGAAGCTTGCTGGGAACATAAAAACTGACTACAATAGCTTCCATAGATATGTGAAGAGAAGAAGATTAGTGAAAACAAACGTAGGTCCCTTGCAGTCAGATTCAGGTGAAATTATAATGGGGAACAAAGAAATGGCGGACCAGTTAAACAAATACTTTGATTCTATCTTCACGAAGGAAGACACAAAACCTTCCGGAAATACTAGGGGATTGAGCATCTAGTGAGAAGGAGGAACTGAAAAAAATCCTTATTGGGCGGGAAATTGATGGGATTGAAGGCCGATAAATCCTCGGGGCCTGAGTTTGCATCCCAGAGTATTTAAGCAAGTAGTCCTAGAAATAGTGGATGCATTGGTGATCATTTTCCAATAGTCTATCGACTCTGGACTGGAGGGTAGATAATGTAACACCACTTTTTAAGAAAGGAGGGAGAGAGAAAACGGGTAATTATAGACCAGTTAGCCTGATATCAGTAATGGGGAAAATGTTGGAATCAATTATTAAAGATGAAATAGCAGCACATTTGGAAAGCAGTGACGGGATCGGTCCAAGTCAGCATGGATTTATGAAGGGGAAATCTTGCTTGACAAATCTTCTAGAATTTTTTGAGGATGTAACAAGTAGAGTGGACATGGAAAACATAGAAAATAGGTGCAGGAGTAGGCCATTCGGCCCTTCTAGCCTGCACCGCCATTCAATGAGTTCATGGCTGAACATGCAACTTCAGTACCCCATTCCTGCTTTCTCGTCATACCCCTTGATCCCCCGAGTAGTAAGGACTTCATCTAACTCCTTTTTGAATATATTTAGTGAATTGGCCTCAACAACTTTCTGTGGTAGAGAATTCCACAAGTTCACCACTCTCTGGACAAGGGAGAACCAGTGGATGTGGTGTATTTGGACTTTCAAAAGGCTTTTGACAAGTTCCCACAAGAGATTAGTGTGCAAAATTAAAGCACATGGTAATGTACTGATGTGGATAGAGAATTGGTTGGCAGACAGGAAGCAGAGTCGGGATAAACGGGTCCTTTTCAGAATGGCAGGCAGTGACTAGTGGGGTGCCGCAGGGCTCAGTGCTGGGACCCCAGCTATTTACAATATACATTAATGATTTGGATGAGGGAATTGAGTGTAATATCTCCAAGTTTGCAGAGGACACTAAAAGGCTGCAGGGTGACTTGGACAGGTTAGGTGAGTGGCAGATGCAGTATAATGTGGATAAATGTGAGGTTATCCACTTTGGTGTCAAAAACACGAAGGCAGAATATTATCTGAATGGTGGCAGATTAGGAAAAGGAGAGGTGCAACAAGAACTGAGTGTCATGGTACATCAGTCATTGAAAGTTGGCATGCAGGTACAGCAGGTGGTGAAGAAGGCAAATGGTATGTTGGCCTTTATAGCTAGGGGATTTGAGTATAGGAGCAGGGAAATCTTGCTGCAGTTGTACAGGGCCTTTGTGAGGCTTCACCTGGAATATTGTATTCAGTTTTGGTCGTCTAATCTGAGGAAGGACGTTCTTGCTATTGAGGGAGTGCAGCGAAGGTTCACCAGACTGATTCCCGGGATGGCAGGACTGACATATGAGGAGAGACTGGATAGACTGGGCCTGTATTCACTGGAGTTTAGAAGGATGAGAGGGGATCTCATAGAAATATATAAAATTCTGCCGGAACTGGACAGGTTAGATGCAGGAAGAATGTTCCCAATGTTGGGGAAGTCCAGAACCAGGGGACATAGTCTAAGGATAAGGGGTAAGCCATTTCGGACTGAGATGAGGAGAAACTTCTTCACTCAGAGTTGTTAACCTGTGGAATTCCCCCTACCGCAGAGTTGTTGATGCCAGTTCATTGGATATATTCAAGAGGGAGTTAGATATGGCCTTTATGGCTAAAGGGATCAAGAGGTATGGAGAGAAAGCAGGAAAGGGGTACTGAGGTAAATGATCAGCCATGATCTTATTAAATGGTGGTGCAGGCTTGAAGGGCCGAATGGCCTACTCCTGCACCTATTTTCTATGTTTCTATCTTTATACGATCCTGGCTGATCCGATCATGGACTCCGGTCCACTTCCCTGCCCGCTCCCCATAATTCCTTAATCCCTTATCGGTTAAGAAGTTGTCTATCTCTGTCAAATTTATTCAAGGTCCCGGCTTCCACAGCTCTCTGACGCAGGGAATTCCACAGATTTACAACCCTCAGAAGAAATTTCTCCTCATCTCAGTTTTAAATGGGCGGCCCCTTATTCTAAGATTATGCCCCCTTGTTCTAGTCTCCTCTATCAGTGGAAACATCCTCTCTGCATCCATCTTGTCAAGCCCCCTCATAATTTTATACGTTTCGATAAGATCACCTCTCATTCTTCTGAATTCCACTGAGTAGAGGCCCAACCTCAATCTTTCCTCCGAAGTTAACTCGTGTCCGGAATCAACCTAATGAACCTTCTCTGAACTGCCTCCAAAGCAAGTATATCCATTCATAAATATGGAAACCAAAACTGTACACAGTATTCCAGGTGTGGCTTCACCAATATCCTGTATAACTGTAACAAAACTTCTCTGCTTTTATACTGCATCCCCTTTGCAATAAAGGTCAAGCTTCCATTGGTCTTCCTGATCACTTGTAGTACCTGCATACTAACCTTTTGTGTTTCATGCACAAGTACCCCCAGATCCTGCTGTACTGCAGCACTTTGCAATTTTTCTCCATTTATATAATAACTTGCTCTTTGATTTTTTTTCTGCCAAAGTGCATGACCTCACACTTTCCACCATTATACTCCATCTGCCAAATTTTTGCCCACTCACTTAGCCTGTCTATGTCCTTTTGCAGATTTATTGTGTCCTCCTCATGCATTGCTTTTCCTCCCATCTTTGTATCATCAGCAAACTTGGCTACGTTACACTCGGTCCCTTCTTCCAAGTCGTTAATACAGATTGTAAATAGTTGGGATCCCAGCACTGATCCCTGCGGCACCCCACGAGTTACTGATTGCCAACCCAAGAATGAACCATTTATCCCGACT
Organism: Pristiophorus japonicus; assembly: GCF_044704955.1. Classification (NCBI taxonomy): domain Eukaryota; kingdom Metazoa; phylum Chordata; class Chondrichthyes; family Pristiophoridae; genus Pristiophorus; species Pristiophorus japonicus. Next base: position 398,614,552 of record NC_091977.1, on the reverse strand, counting down.
CTGTTTTCTGTTAGTTAGCCAATCCTCTATCCATGCTAATATATTACCCCCAACTCTGTGAACTTTTATCTTGTGCAGTAACCTTTTATGTGGCACCTTGTCAAATGCCTTCAGGAAGTCCAAATCCACCACATCCACCACATCCACTGGTTCCTCTTTATCTACCCTGTTCATTATATCCTCAAAGAATTCTAGCAAATTTGTCAAACATGACTTCCCCTTCATAAATCCATGCTGACCCAGCCTGACTGAATTTTGCTTTTTCAAATGTCCTGCTACTGCTTCTTAAATAATGGACTCCAACATTTTGCCAACCACAGATGTTAGGCTAACTGGTCTATAGTTTCCTGCTTTTTGTCTGCCACCTTTTTTAAATAGAGGCGTTACATTTGCAGTTTTCCAATCTGCTGGGACCTCCCCAGAATCCAGGGAATTTTGGTAAATTACAACCAATGCATTTACTATCCCTGCCGCTACTTCTCTTAAGACCCAGGGATGCAAGCCGTCAGGTCCAGGGGATTTATCCGCCTTTAGTCCCATTATCTTACTGAGTACCACCTCCTTAGTGATTGTGATTGTGTTCAGTTCCTCCCCTCCTATAGCCCTTTGTCTATCCACTGTTGGGATATTGTTTGTTATAGTTTGTATATTCAGTTCTGCAGTTTCCACCATGATGAGTTCTCAGTCACAGCAATGCATTGCTGCCTAGGTTGGGTGCTTCCACATACAGAGAGCCACTCCGTTTCTAAAAGTCAGCTACAGAACTTTGTGATGGGGTCTGTAATCAGGTCATCCACTAGTCATCATGGGCAGGAAAGGTGTGAAGCAATGCCATAACTAAGGGGAAACTGGGGGAAATCATTTTTATTGTTGATGCATTGCCATTTATAGCTCTGAATGTTATATTCAGCTAAGTAATGTACTGGGGTAAGGCAATCCAAAATGTTATCATTATTTTGAGCATTCATTTACTTCCTATGCATAGGCCTGTTGTCTTGGTCATTCCTTCCCTTATCTTCATCCCTCTGACTGAACCGCTCATGTCATTATTTACTGCACTTCACATTCAGCTATCCAGGCAGCACAGTATTTCCTCATCGCTAGTGTGTTGTATATGGTGTGACGTCTCAAGTTCAGAAAATTGAAAATGATGAAAATATACAATAGATCCGCCAGCATCTGAAAACAGAAAAGAGGGATTAATATTTTGATTGGAATACCTGACATGGTAATCTGCCTTTTTTCTCTTGAGATGCTGTAGTTGTGTATTGCCAACATTTCCTACTGATGTTTTTTTCTATAACTGCTGTTCATTATTGCATTACAGTATCTTTGTTTTTATGTAGTGCCCTTCATGTAGAAAAACATCTGATTACTGAAAGTGGATTAATGAATCCAGCAATACAGTGATGTGATGTCCTTCTTCCTAGAGAGTTTTATGGACTGATTCTCCTGGTATCATCTAACCTTTTCCTTTACATAACATAGGAACAGGAGTAGGCCATTCAGCCCCTCGAGCCTGTGCCACCATTCGGAAGATCATCGCAGATCTGCTATCTAACTCCATATACATACCTTTGACCCATTTCCCTTAATACCTTTGGTTAACAAAAAGCTATCAATCTCCGATTTAAAATTATCATTTGATCTAGCATCCATTGCCGTTTGCGGAAAAGAGTCCAAACTTCTACCATCCTTTGTATGTAGAAGTGTTTCCTAATTTCACTCCTGAAAGATCTGGCTCTAATTTTTAGACTATGTCCCCTAGTTCTATAAATCCCTAACCAGCGGAAATAGTTTCTCTCTGTCTACCCTATCTGTTTCTCTTAATATTCTGAAAATTTTGATCAGATCACCCCTTAACTGTCTAAATTCTAGGAAATACAACCCTAGTTTGTGTAATCTCTCCTTGTAACTTAACCCTTGAAGTCCGGATATCATTCTGGTAAACCTATGCTGCACTCCCTCCAAGACCAGTATATCCTTCCTAAGATGTGGTGCCCAGAACTGCTCATGGTACTCCAGGTGTGGTCTAACCAGAGTTTTGTATAGCTGCAACATAGCTTCTACCCCTTTGTACACTAGTCCTCTAGATATAAAGGCCAGCATTCCATTAGCGTTTTTGATTATTTTCTGTCCCTGTTCATGACATTTTAATGATCTATGTACCTGAACTCCCAAGTCTCTTTGGACGTCCACTGTTTCTAGCTTTTCACCATTTATTCTATCCTTTCTAGGTCCAAAGAGGTTGACCTCACATTTGCTTGTATTGAAATCCATTTGCCACAGTTTTGCCCATTCACTTAATCTATCCATATCCTTCTGTACTTTTTATGCTTTCATCTACAATGCTGCCTCTCTTTGTGTCATCGGCACATGTGGATATATGACTTTCTATGCCATCATTTAAGTTAATAAATATTGTGAATAGATGAGGCCCCAACACAGATCCCTACAGGACACCACTAGTCACATCCTGCCAATTTGAGTACCTAGCCATTATCCATGCTCTTTCTCTCCTGCCGCTCAGCCAATTTCCTAACCAGGTCAATAATTTGCCCTCCATTCTGTGGGATTCTACCTTGGGATAACAATCTCTTATGTGGGACTTTAGCAAATGCCTTCTGGAAGTCCATATAAATAACATCCCTAGACATTCCTCTGTCCACTACTTTAGTCACCTTAATTCAATCAGGTTGGTCAGGCATGACCTATCCATTACAAATCCATGCTGGCTCTCTGATCAACTGAAAAATGTTGAGGTGTTCAGTCACCCTATCCTTAATTATAGACTCGAGCACTTTTCCCACAAGTCATGTTAGGCTAACTGGTCTATAATTCCCTGGTTTCCCCCACTCACCATTCTTTAAAAAGTGGAGTGACGTGCACAATTTTCCCATCTAAAGGGACAGTTCCTGAAACATAAGCTTGAAACCATTATGATGCAGCATTCCAATTTGTGTGCTCATTAAATAAAAAAAGAATCTGCATTCAAAAAGCACCTTTCATCACATCCAGGGTGTTTTACAATCAATTGATTATTTTTTGAATTGCAGCCACTGTTTGTAGGGGAAAAACAACAGCTAATGTGCATGCAGCAAAGTCTCTCAAACAGGAAGTTAACAAATACCCAGATAATCTCTCTTTGATGATTGTGGTTGAAGGAGGAATGTTGGCCAGGAGAACCTCTTGTTCTTCAGTTTGTGCCATGGGATCTTTGATATCCACCTGATCCAGGAAGTGGGGCCATAGTTTAGCATCCCAACCAAAAGGTGACACCACTGCTAATTACCACTTCCTCAGTACGGCACTGAAGTGATGGCCGAGATTATGTCCATAGTGGGAACTGATTCCATGACCATCTGATCAAGAGACGAGCATGATCCCATCTGAAATGACCTGACACAGACAGTACTATTTACAATCTACATTAACGAATTGGAAGAAGGGACTGACTGTAACGTAGCCAAGTTTGCTGACGATACAAAGATGGGAGGAAAAACACTGTGAGGAGGACACAAAAAATCTGCAAAAGGACATAGGCAGGCTAAGCGGGCAAAAATTTGGCAGATGGAGTATAATGTTGGAAAGTGTGAGGTCATGCACTTTGGCAGAAAAAAATAAAAGAGCAAGTTATTATTTAAATGGAGAAAGATTGCAAAGTGCTGCAGTACAGCGGGACCTGGGGGTACTTGTGCATGAAACAAAAAAGGATGGTATGCAGGTACAGCAAGTGATCAGGAAGGCCAATAGTATCTTGGCCTTTATTGCCAAGGGGATGGAGTATAAAAGCAGAGAAGTCTTGCTACAGCTATATGGTGAGGCCACACCTGGAATACTGCATGCAGTTTTGGCTTCCATATTTACGAAAGGATATACTTGCTTTGGAGGCAGTTCAGAGAAGATTCACTAGGTTGATTCCGGGGATGAGGGAGTTGACTTATGAGGAAAGGTTGGGTAGGTTGTGCCTCTACTCATTGGAATTCAGAAGAATGAGAGGTAATCTTAACGAAACGTATAAGATTATGAGGGGGCTTGACAAGGTGGATGCAGAGAGGATGTTTCCACTGACAGGGGAGACTAGAACTAGAGGACATGATCTTAGAATAAAGGGCCACCCATCTAAAACTGAGATGAGGAGGAATTTCTTCTCTGAGGGTTGCAAATCTGTGGTGTAAATCTGTGGAATTTGCTGCCTTGGAGAGCTGTGGAAGCTGGGACATTGAATAAATTTAAGACAGAAATAGGCAGTTTCTTAAACGATAAGGGGTTATGGGGAGTGGGCGGGGAAGTGGAGCTGAGTCCATGATCAGATCAGCCATGATCTTATTGAATGGCAGAGCAGGCTCGAGGAGCCGCATGGCCTACTCCTGTTCCTATTTCTTATGTTCTTATGTATGTTCTTATGGACTTGATTTCTGCAGTGGACTTTAGGCTATATTGTACTTTTGCTATATATGAGGAGATCCTTTGTATTGAGATTACTGTTTAGTATGGAGCTTATTTTCATGTTTTTTTTGTTTGTGAAAGGTTGCCCATATTCTGGTGTGTATATGCCACTTTGTCTGTCTAAATAAATTTAATTCATCTTTATTATACCTCTGACTTCCATTGTTTAATCATTCATCATTTGCCTGATAGCCAGTGTCAGTAAAGGTAAGTTTTCAGGTAGTCTGAGCCATCCCTTTGTTTTCTACCCATGCACTCTATCAGACTATTCAGTAATAAGAAAAAGCATGTTTGCTTTTTTATGCTTCTTACATTTGCTTTGTTTAATTAATAAGTGAAACACTAGTGCAGAATTGTACCTACGTTTAACCACTATTTTTATAAAACATTGGGGGGGAGAAATTGGCCAGCCTTGCGCACGTTTTTTTTGCGATATTTCGCCTTTTTTACCGATAAAGGGTACTCACCTAAATTGGCCAAAGTGAATGACAGGCGGTTTTGAAATAGCGCTGAAAAGCAGATCGACGATTTGTAACACCAAAAAAAATGCGACTGCTTCGAATTGGCCATTCGACAAACCCGTACGAAAAAAAAAACGCCCAAGAAAAGCCTGCGCTGAAGACCCAGCTGTAGAAATGTAGAAAATAGGTGCAGGAGTAGGCCATTCGGCCCTTTGAGCCTGCACCACCATTCAATATGATCATGGCTGATCATGCAACTTCAGTACCCCATTCCTGCTTTCTCTCCATACCCCTTGATCCCTTTAGCCGTAAGGGCCACATCTAACTCCCTTTTGAATATATCTAACAAACTGGCCTCAACAACTTTCTGTGGTAGAGAATTCCACAGGTTCAGAATTCTCTGAGTGAAGAAGTTTCTCCTCCTCTCGGTCCTAAATGGCTTACCCCTTACCCTTAGACTGTGACCCCTGGTTCTGGACTTCCCCAACATCAGGAACATTCTTCCTGCATCTAACCTGTCCAATCCCGTCAGAATTTTATTTATTTCCATGAGTTCCCCTCTCATTCATCTAAATTCCAGTGAATATAAGCCTAGTTGACCCAGTATTTCTTCATATGTCAGTCCTGCCATCCCTGGAATCAGTTTGGTGAACCTTCGCTGCACTTCCTCAATAGCAAGAATGTCCTTCTTCAGATTAGGAGACCAAAACTGTACACAATATTCAAGGTATGGCCTCACGAAGGTACAACTGCAGTAATATCTCCCTGCTCCTATACTCAAATCCCCTCGCTATGAAAGCCAGCATACCATTTGTTTTCTTTGCTGCCTGCTGTACCTGCATGCCTACCTTCTATGACTGATGCATCATGACACTCAGGTCTCTTTGCACCTCTCCATTTACTAATCTGTCACCATTCAGATAATCTGCCTTCCTGTTTTTGCCACCAAAGTGGATAACCTCACACTTATCCACATTATACTGCATCTGCCATGCATTTGCCCATTCACCTAACCTGTCCAAGTCCCCCTGCAGCCTCCTAGCATCCTCCTTGCATCTCACACTGCCACCCAGCTTAGTGTCATCTGCAAACTTGGAGATAGTACATTCAATTCCTTCGTCTAAATCATTAATGTATGTTGTAAATAGCTGGGGTCCCAGTACTGAACCCTGCGGCACCCCACTAGTCACTGCCTGCCATTCTGAAAAGGACCCGTTTATTCCGACTCTCTGCTTCCTATCTGCCAACCAGTTCGCTATCCACGTCAATACATTACCCCAATACCACCAATCTCTTGTGTGGGACCTTGTCAAAAGCCTTTTGAAAGTCCATATACACCACATCCACTGGTTCTCCCTTATCCACTCTACTAGTTACATCCTCAAAAAATTCGAAGATTTGTCAAGCATGATTTCCCTTTCATAAATCCATGCTGATTTAGACCGATCCTGTCACTGCTTTCCAAATGTGCTGCTATTATATCTTTAATAATTGATTCCAGCATTTTCCTCACCACCGATGTCAGGCTAACCAGTCTATAATTCCCTGTTTTCTCTCTCCCTCCTTTTTTAAAAAGTGGGATTACATTAGCTACCCTCCAATCCATAGGAACTGAACCAGAGTCCGTGGAATGTTGGAAAATGACCACCAATGCATCTATTATTTCGAGGGCCACCTCCTTAAGTACTCTGGGATGCAGACTATCAGGCCCTGGGGATTTATTGGCCTTCAGTCCCTTCAATTTCCCTAACACCATTTCCTGACTAATAAGGATTTCCCTCAGTTCCCCCTTCTTGCTAGACCCACGGTCCCCTAGTATTTTCGGGAGGTTATTCGTGTCTTCCTTAGTGAAAACAGAACCAAAGTATTTGTTCAAATGGTCTGCCATTTCCTTGTTCCCCATTATCAATTCACCTGATTCTCACTGCAAGGGACCGACATTAGTCTTCACTAATCTTTTTCTCTTCACATATCTATAGAAGCTTTTGCACTCAGTTTTTATGTTCCCTGCAAGCTTACTCTCATACTCTATTTTCCCCTTCCTAATTAAACCCTTTGTCCTCTGCTGAATTCTAAATTTCTCCCAGTCCTCAGGTTTGCTGCTTTTTCTGGCCAATTTATATGCCTCTTCCTTGGATTTAACACTTTCCCTAATTCCCCTTGTTAGCCACGGTTGAGCCATCTTCCCTTTTTTATTCTTACGCCACACAGGAATGTACAATTGTTGTAGTTCATCCATGTGATATTTAAATGTCTGCCATTGCCTATCCACCGTCAACCCTTTAAGTATCATTCTCCAGTCTATCCTAGCCAATTCACGTCTCACACCGTCAAAGTTTGCTTTCTTTAAGTTCAGGACCCTAGTCTCTGAATTAACTGTGTCACTCTTCATTTTAATGAAGAATTCTACCATCTTATGGTCACTCTTCCCCAAGGGGCCCCGCACGACCAGATTGCTAATTAATCCTCTCTCGTTACACAAAACCCAGTCTAGGATGGCCAGCCCTCTAGATGGTTCCTCGACATATTGGTCTAGAAAACCATCCTTTATACACTCCAGGAAATCCTCCTCCACAATTTTGCTATCAGTTTGGTTAGCCCAATCAATATGTAGATTGAAGTCACCCATGATAACTGCTGTACCCTTATTGCATGCGTCCCTACAGTAGATATGAAGACCTACAAAAAAGGTAAGTTGAAGTTTCTATTCATTCCTTTTCAGCGATTCATTAATTAAGTGTATAGTGAATGTTTTCTGATTTAAAAAAAAAAAAAAAAAAATTTTGCAATTTTTTTTGTTTTCTCTCCTCTCCCAGGGCCTGTATTTTTGGCGGTGATTGGCCTCGGGCTAAAGTTGGCGAGGACTGTGGTTTCCACCGCGAATCCTCTTGCAACGTCGGTTTTTACTGTCGGGTGCATTTTTTTGATGATTTTACCCCCTTAAAAAATGGCGAAGTTTTTAATGGTATTTTTTCCAAAAAATGACGGAAAAAAACGCTATCGCCATAACTGAATTTTTAGTCCTCAGTGTTGCATATCAGAGAAAAAATTGATAGTCCACAGTTTCTCTGAAATGAACACATTTGTCCACCTTCAAGGATTAATCTTGGAGAGGTACCAGCACATGAAGTTTGATACAATTGCTATTTCAAAACTCCATAGTCAATGTTCTGTTGTCGAATGTATAGATATTGCTTTAGCAAGCCATGCTCATTACAAGTTGTTGCAATTCTATTGTGTTGGTAATATTAAAAGCTGATCAGCACTTACACAAAGCTAAACATATCCAGGAGAAATGACATTTGTATCCTGGCTTGTTTAGCTTGTTTGGCACAGGATTGGACAAGGCAATCATGAGAATGACTGAATCCAGGTAAATTGTAGCAATATTTTCTGAATTTACCAATAAGTCAAGCCAAATCCTGATTGATTTTGATCAGTGAAGTACCACATGGTGCAGTCTTTCCAACAAGGGCACAGATACCAGATCGAGTGGACAGTTTAGCATTATTGCTTAGATTTTACTGCTATAAAGTTTACCAAGTAATTGAAATGGAATTTATCACTAGGATTTTGGCAACAGCAACTTGCATTTATATAAACATAAAGAAACAAGATGCGTTACATATAGGCTAGAAAGAGCGAGATTAGGAGGAGTGACTCAAAACTTGGTCAAAAGATGGATCTTGAGGTTTTAAAACAATGAGAGCGAGGTTTAAGAGTAAAATGGGGTGAGAGGCCAGAGAAAGATTTCTAGATGAGGTATTGAATATAAGGATTTGGGGACTGGGTCAATGAAGGTGGGGATGATGATCTAACAGGACTTACTGCAGAACAGGATCTGTGTGGCAGAGGTTCAGATAAGTTAGAGCTTATGGAGGGTGAAGGATGGATTGCTAACAAGGAGAGTGTTAGAATAGTCGTGTCGGAAAGTGTAAGGTTTACAGCTGAGGAGGGGCTAAATGGGGGGTGGAGATGGGCACTGTTGCAGAGGTGGAAGTAAGCAGTCTTAATATTTTATAGGATTTGAGGCTAAAAGGTCAGCTCGGGGTTGAACAGGACACCAAAATTAGGAATGGTTTGGTGCAGCCTGAAAGTGGCCAAGGAGGGGGATAGAATCAGTGACAAGTGAGCGGAGTTTGTGGCAAGGGTTGTAAAAATTGCTTTGGGCTTTACGCTGGAGGAAATTGTGGTTCATCAAAGACTTGATGTCAGACAAACTCCTGGAAAATATAGAGGCAGTTGAGGAGACGAGAGAAGCATATTGATGGATGATGCAGCTGGATGGGCCTCACTCAACATTAACATTGCTATCTGGCGTTGTTTGGATGCCTGCAGTTCTGTGATGTCTGTTTGTTCCGCTGTCCAGAAAACACTTTTGAATAAACTTTTCTTGCTGTGAAGGGGAAATCCTCCACCCTCCTCTTATAAAATCTAGTGCTTGGAGCCAGTTAGGAATGCAGGAAATGAGAGCCAGAGATGGCTTACAATTGAAATGCGCAAAAGCCACAATACAACATTAACTAACTATCTGCTTTGCAAGTTCACCTTGTACTAATTTTCAATATCTTCTAGCAGTGGAGAATACAGATTCACCATCTACCCAATTTCCAATACAAACTTATGCAACATACTTTATGTATCTTTTGGTAAAACATTTGAAATTCAGGGCTTTTATTTGTAACCCCTGTTCAAACTTGAACAATTGTATAGTCCATCCAGTAGTTGCTACCTGCTATGTGAACAATCATTATTTTTGAACTCTTGGAGTAAAATGAAAGCAGCAGCAATAACTATTTAGAATACAACATTGGCATTGTTTTAAAGTATCATTTTTCACACAGCTGATATAAGTTTTAAAAAAAATACTGATTTAAAGGTACTGATAATGTTTCTTTCAAGAAGAATTACCTCTGACCAGGCCTTTAAATGTTTCATACAAAAAACACCAAATTCTGGTTAATTGTACTGTCATAAAAATTATTTCCATGGAGGTTTATATTCTTAGCATTTTCAATAGAAAATTTACTAAGTGGAGAAGGAATGGGACCTACAACAAGTCATGGCTTGCTCTGTGGAAAGCCTATCTTGTTGATCATAAATTCCAGAAGTTCCACCAGCTATGCATGTTGGGAATTGCCACTTGCCAGTGTGAGTCTCTTCAGCTAATAGTGATTGGGCTTAGAACATGTATGAATGGCTAGGCACAGGCCTCTTGCACAATAACAAAGCATTATTATAATCACTTCAAACACACACACACACAACCTAACATATAAGACTTTTTCATAATTTTGTTGTAACTATTAAAATGTATTTCCATTGCCCATTGACGTCTGGGCCGCTTCCCATGGAAGCGATGCTCATTGTAATTTAAGAAGGGCAATAAAAAAGACCTTGGTAATTATAGGCCTGTGCATTTGATGCCCATTGCAGAAAAGCTGTTGAAAAATGGTATATTGGATTTGATTTATTGCTATCTGAAGAGTTAAGTGGTTATTTGGAATTTCTAGCATTGCTTTAGGAAAAGTAGATCCTGGGCATGGAGAATCGGCTCCACAGGTTAGGGCTGTTTACTTTGGAGGAATACTGGCTTAGAGGGGATATGATTGAGGATTTAAATGAAGGGATTAGACTCTATCCAGTTGATAGGCTATTTAAGATGGTAGGACTGGAGGGTATATCTGGTAAAACTTTTAGGCAGAGAATTGGGTTATATAGGAAATTGCAACAGAGAGTAGTGGTGAACGATTGTTTTTCGGACTAGAGGAAGGTGGTGTTCCCCAGGGGTCGTTTCTAGGACCACTGCTTTTTTTTATGCATATTAATGGCTTGGATGTGCTGTACAGGGCACAATTTCAAAATTTGCAAATGGCACAAAACTTGGAAGTATAGTGAACAGTGAGGAGGATAGTGATAGACTTCAAGAGGACAAAGGCAGGCTGGTGGAATGTGTGGACACGTAGCAGTTTAAATTTAACACAGAAAAGTGCAAAGTGATAAATTTTGGTCGAAAGAATGAGGAGAGGAAATATAAACTAAAGGGTACAATCCTAAAGGGGTACATGAACAGAGATCCCCAGGGGTATATGTGTACAAATCGTTGAAGGTGGCAGGGCAGGTTGAGAAAACAATTAAAAAAGCTTACCGGATCCTGGGCTTCATGAATAGAGGTACAGTTGAGCGTCCTGAATCCAGCAACCTCGGGACCGAGGCCGAGCTGGTTTTCGTGTTTTTCTGGACTTGGGGTATTTCCAGATTTCGGAACGCCAGAAGCACGTCCCGAATCCGAAAATGCTTGGCCCAGATGCGATATTTCTGGTTTTTGGACGTCACCTTGTGGTTCTTTTCCTCGCAGGCCTTGTAGTCCTTGCTTCTTCGCAACACATGGTCAGCCTCCCTCTCTTGTTTTTGCAACGCAGTACTCTGTAACTGTACTCAATGTGAGCTTCCTGGCCTGTATCTTTTGCTATTATCATCAAATTTGAAAAGGAATGTACAGTACTCTTGCGCGCGGGAGGGGACTTGCGCATGGGAACTTGGTTGATTCTGGCTAAGGGGACTTGTGTGCTGTGCAGAGTTTGATTCTGGCCGAAGGGCCTTGTGTGCTGTGCAGAGTTTGATTCTGGCCAAAGGGACTTGTGTGCTGTGCAGAGTTGCTGCTGACCCGGGAGCAGTGGTGTGGTGACTGAAGACCTGGCCTGCAACAGGTAAGATTGGCATTTTTATTCTTGCAATTTTTGTCACTGTACAGGAGTTGGATTTCATTTTTTGACTTTTCACTGGGCCCAGCTGGCGGCATGAACGGTATTACAGAGTGTCTGGATTTCGGAACGTTTTACAGATTCCGGACGACTCTTCCACCAATTGTCCTGGAGTCCGGAACTCCGGATTTTGGACACTCAAACTGTAGAAGAGTACAAAAGCATGGAACTTATGATGTACCTGTATAAAATACTGGTTCGGCCTCAACTGCCGTATTGTGTCCAATTCTGGGCACCGCACTTTAGGAAGGATGTGAAGGCTTTAGAGAGGGTACAGAAAAGATTTACAAGAATGGCTCCAGGGATGATGGACTTTAGTTACAGGGATAGACTGGAGAAACTGGGGTTGTTCTCCTTAGAGCAGAGAAGAGTGAGAGGAGATTTGATGAAGGTGTTCAAAATCATGGATCTGGACTGAGTAGATAGAGAGAAACTGTTCCCATTGGCAGAAGGGTCGAGAACCAGAGGACAGAGATTTAAGGTGATTGGCAAAAGAACCAAAGGGGACATAAGAAGAAACTTTTTTATGTAGCGAGTGGTTAGGATCTGGAATGCACTGCCTGAAAGAGTAGTGGAGGCAGACTCGATCACAGCTTTCAAAAGGGAGCTGCACAAGTACCTGAAGGAAAAACATTTGTAGGGCAACAGGGAAGGGGTGGGAGAGTGGGACTAGCTGAAGTGCTCATGCAGAGAGCTGGCACAAACTCGACAGGCTGAATGGCCTTCCTTGCTGTAACCATTCTAAGATTTTGCGTACTTTCTGGAACAGACTATAAAAACATGCAGTGGGTATGGAATCACCACAGTCTTTTAAAATGGAACTTAAAAGTTCCCGAGAAGAGAACATTTCTCTTTGTTGACGGTAAGTTGCTAGTTAGCTGTAACTATGAGGAATTAAAGATTTCTATGGTCTCCTAGAGTCGTGCTTGATTATCTTTGGAAGTCAGGGAAGAATTTCCCAGAGATTTTCCTGAATTGGCTGCAGGGTTTTAGCAGTTTTCCTTTTGCCTGTTCCACGAGATTCCAGGGTTAGGAAGTATGTAGTATAAGTGATTGCAACATTGTTTGGATGGGGCAGGTTTTTTGGATCTGATCTTTTCCTTGTCCCATTTTCATATTTTTTGTCTGTTCAGTGGTAAATGCTCATTTTGATGAAGAAATCGAGAGGAGGGGCCCAGAAAATTTTCGGAACAATTTGTTTATTCTTCTTTCCTTAATTTGCTTATGCTTTGTTTTCATAGTACCTCTTTGAACTTTATCTACCCAATGCCCTCATGGTTGATTTGTACATTCCTACTTCAGTTGTGATTATGGTTTAAATTTTGTGTTCATACTTAAAAAAAAATGTTCCATATATAAAGGTGTAATATGCAACACATACTGCAAGAGGTGTGATTTTTTTGTGTGTGTGATATAAATTTTGAGGTCTTTTTTGCTGGTCTTCAAAGAGGAATTGCCCAAGTTTCTCCAGTCTTTGCTTTTAATTCATTCCTCTGCCACATTGGCCAGAATTTTAATTTGGGGGTTCTGAATTGGAGCAGGAGGAAGGTGGGTGGGGGGGGGGGGGGGGGGTGGGGGGTCGGAGGCCTTATTTGGGGGGGGGGCAGAATCGGAGGCCTCGGCGGGGCGGGGTGAGCGGTCCGGCCGTGGGGGATTGGTGAGGTAGGGACACTGGATCCAGCAGGTTAAGTGGAAAGGCAATTACCTCCTGGATCCAGCAGTCCTCGCCTTACTTTAGCTGGTGGACTCCTTGAGGCCTAGGAAACCTGAACAGCCAGAGTTTAACTTGCGCTGTGATTATTTGTGCAAATATCTTTTGTGGCCTTCTGGGCATGCATGCTGTATATCGGAACCAAGCATGCACAGTATCTAACGATGCCATAGTTGCGGCTTGCACCGCGACGCTTCAATCGACTTCATGCAGAGGTCAAGCGATCCATTGGTGGTCGGGTGAAGAGAGAGGATTGAAAAGGGGTTAATTGAAAGGCGGTTGTGGTGGGGGGGGGTGCGGGAGGAGGGAGAGACAGAGAAGGAATGGGAGAGAGATAGAGAGAGGAGAACGGGGGGTGGGGGAAGAGAGAAATCGGAGGGGAGAGCGAAAGCGGAGATTGGGGGGGGTGACAGGAGATCGAGAGGGAGGAGATTGGGAAGAGGAAGAGAGAATTTATAATGGGGAACAAAGAAATGGCAGACCAATTGAACAAATACTTTGGTTCTGTCTTCACGAAGGAAGACACAAATAACCTTCCGGAAATATGAGGGGACCAAGGGTCTAGTGAGAAGGAAGAACTGAGGGAAATCCTTATTAGGTGGGAAATTGTGTTAGGGAAATTGATGGGATGTGAAGGCCAATAAATCCCCGGGACCTGATAGTCTGCATCCCAGAGTACTTAAGGAAGTGGCACTCGAAATAGTGGATGCATTGGTGATCATTTTCCAGCAATCTATCGACTCTGGATCAGTTCCTATGGACTGGAGGGTTGCTAATGTAACACCACTTTTTTTAAAAAGGAGGGAGAGAGAAAACCGGTAATTATAGACCGGTTAGCCTGACATCAGTAGTGGGGAAAGTGTTGGAATCAATTATTAAAGATGAAATAATAGCGCATTTGGAAAGCAGTGACAGGATCAGTCCAAGTCAGCATGGATTTATGAAGGGGAAATCATGCTTGACAAATCTTCTGGAATTTTTTGAGGATGTAACTAGTAGAGTGGACAAAGGAGAACCAGTGGATGTGGTGTATTTGAACTTTCAAAAGGCTTTTGTCAAGGTCCCACACAAGAGATTGGTGTGCAAAATTAAAGCACATGGTATTGGGGGTAATGTACTGATGTGGATAGAGAACTGGTTGGCAGACAGGAAGCAGAGAGTTGGGATAAACGGGTCCTTTTCAGAATGGCAGGCAGTGACTAGTGGGGTGCTGCAGGGCTCAGTGCTGGGACCCCAGCTATTTACAAGATACATTAATGATTTAGATGAAGGAATTGAGTGTAATATCTCCAAGTTTGCAGATGACACTAAGCTGGGTGGTGGTGTGAGCTGAGGGGAGGACGCTGAGGCTGCAGGGTGACTTGGACAGGTTAGGTGAGTAGGCAAATACATGGCAGATGCAGTTTAATGTGGATCAATGTGAGGTTATCCACTTTGGTGTCAAAAGCACACTGGCAGAATATTATCTGAATGGTGGCAGATTAGGAAAAGAGGAGGTGCAACGTTACCTGGGCGTCATGGTACATCAGTCATTGAAAGTTGGCATGCAGATACAGCAGGTGGTGAAGAAGGCAAATGGTATGTTGGCCTTCATAGCTAGGGGATTTGAGTATAGGAGCAGGGAGGTCTTACTGCAGTTGTACAGGGCCTTGGTGAGGCCTCACCTGGAATATTGTGTTCAGTTTTGGTCTCCTAATCTGAGGAAGGATGTTCTTGCTATTGAGGGAGTGCAGCGAAAGTTCACCAGACTGATTCCCGGGATGGCAGGACTGACATGAGGAGAGACTGGATCGATCAGGCCGTTTAGGACTGAGATGAGGAGAAACTTCTTCACTCAGAGTTGTTAACCTGTGGAATTCCCTGCTGCAGAGAGCTGTTGATTGGATATATTCAAGAGGGAGTTAGATATGTCCCTTACGGCTGAAGGGATCAAGGGGTATGGAGAGAAAGCAGGAAAGGGGTACTGAGGTGAATGATCAGCCATGATCTTATTGAATGGTGGTGCAGGCTCAAAGGGCCGAATGGCCTACTCCTGCACCTATTTTCTATGTTTCTATGTTTCTATGAAAGGTCATCGACCTGAAACGTTAACTCTGTTTCTCTCTCCACAGATGCTGCCTGACCCGCTGAGTATTTCCAGCATTTTTTGTTATTTCAGATTTCCAGCATCCGCGGTTATTATGCTTTGTATTTGGACAACATTGTCCACCAACACCTTGATTTTAAAATTCTCATCCTCATGTTAAAATCCCTCCATGACCTTACCCTTCCTGTCTGAACTCGGCAGTGTGAGTGCTGTTAACCGCAATGTTGAGCTCTGGAGCTGGCTGTCACAGTGAATGGATCATATTACACATTGCAAAGTACTTAATTCCTCAGTACTTAATTACACATTCCAGACAAACTGCTGGGTGCATCTTGTCCTCCAAGGGGACCAATCAGAACTTTGGTGTTAGAAATAATTACAGCCTTAAATTTGTAATTGAGAACACCATGAGGCACAGCAGCCTCATTGTAATATTTAAATGAACAACCTGCTTCCTGGCAGCGGGTTGGCTGCCCTCCACATCCCGCCCCCCCCCCCCCCCCACTGTCCTGCCTCTGTTCAAACCCGAAGTTTCCAAATCCCTCCATAGCCTTGTCCCTCCCTATCTCTGTAATCTCCTTCAGCCTCTCAACCCCGCCGCCCCCCCCCCCCCCGGCCGAGATATCCGCGTTCCTCAAATTCTGCCCTCTTTAGCATCCCTGATTATAATCGCTCAACCGTCACTGGCTGTGCTTTCAGTTACCTAGGCCCTAAGCTCTTCAACTCCCTCCCGAAATCTCTCCACCTCTCTAACTCTCTTCTCCTTTTAAGACGCTCCTTAAATCATACTCCTTTGATCTGCCGTAATTTCTTTTTGTGTGGCTCGGTCAAACTTTTGTCTTATAACACTCCTGTGAAGCGCCTTGGGACGTTTTACTACATTAAAGGTGTTCTATAAATACAAGTAGTTGTTGTTGAAGTTACGGGTCGGGGTCAGGATTCAGTTTTTTAAATCTTTAACCTCCCACTGACTTCAACCCATCCATTTTTTGGGCGTAAAATTGCCCATCGGCTCAGTCTTGTGGCTCTTCTCTGCATTGACTCCAGGGTTCCTGCCTTTCTAGTGAAGGGAGTACTGAAGGTAAATTCCCATGGGATGTACATGAAAACTAAAGGAGAAATTTACATTATTTTTCTTTTTTTTTTATAATCCTTCTCAAAATTTTCTTCCATATATCTCCTGTGCTTATATTATGTCTGAGTACATCAATGCTGTTCTTGCTTTGCTTTAATTTTTTGTAAAGTAATGAAGGTTTTCAGTTTGAACACAAAATTGATCCAAAACTCTATAATCTGAACTACAGAATCAAGGGATGTGCAATACTGGCAGTCGTGTATAAGATCATGACTGAAGTAGCAAGCCAACAGCATACAGATCTCTATGTTTATGCTAGTTGCATCTCAACATCCTGCATCAATCCAAAAGGTCAGTACAGAATACCAGCAAGCTAGTGTCGCCTATCATTTCTCTTGCTCGTGGAACTATCCTCCGATCTCCCCTCTCTCTTTCTCCAACCCCCCCCCCCCACCACTCCAATCTGTCAATGATTGATATGCTGTCCCTTTACAGAAGCAGTTCATAAATAATTTAAATATGGAGCTATCCCTTGCCTTCTCATTATATTTATTCAATTTTCCCCAAAAATTATCTGGTTGTCTCTTGAACCTATGTATACTATTGGTTTCTATAGTATTCCCTGGCAACTTACTCTTTTTGTTTATTATCCTTTGTGTTAACTAGATCTAGCTGAGATTTCCTATCTACTTCCAACTCTTTAATGATGTACTCTAGTTTTGAAACTTTCATCAGTATGAGCAATTTGTTCTGAACTTTATCAATTCCAACACAATTTAGAATCTTTTATTGAGGCATCTTGAAGTCCTTTCTCAACAAGAATATACTGTTCTTGTAATGTAGATTCTTAAAGCCTGTTGGAATCTTTCTTAAGGTACAGCAATCAGTATTTCAGATGCGGTCTAAACATGCTGCATACAAAACAATATCGCCTCTTGATTTATACTATATCCTGGTGCTTCATTCATATTTGCTCCATTCACACCTTCACTGCCATCAAACCATTATCCACACTTTCCTCACTTCTAGATGCTATTTTCTTCAGTGCCCTACTCACCAGCCACCTGGCTTCCATTCTCAACACACTGCAACTTGTCCAAAGCTTTGCTTCCTGTTGTGCACCAAGTCCGCCTATCACCCATCAGCCTTACCTTTGCTGACCTCCACTGGTTCCCTGCCTCGCAACACAGTGAATTTAAAATCCTCATCTACAAATCTCTCACTTCACTTTACCTCTGCAACCTCCTCCAGCCTTCTGTAAATGCAGTAGCAATTTGCACAAAGCAAGATCCCACGAACGTTAATGAGACAAATGACCAGTTAAACTTTTTCTTTGATGACGTTGGTTGAGGGATAAATGTTAACCAGAACACCGGGTGAACTTCCCTGTTCTTTGAAAAGTGCTGTGGGATATTTTACATCCACCTAAGCAGGTCCTTGGTTTAACATCTCATCTGAAAGAAAACACCTCTAATAATGCAGTACTTCCTCAGTGCACTGAAGATAATGTGCTCAAGTCCTGGGCTGTGACTTAAACCCACAACCTTCTGACACGGAGAAGAGCGTGCTACTTTCTGAGCTAAGGCTAATGACATAGCTGTCCTTGTTATTCATCTCTCGCTGCATGCTGTTTTTTCACCAATTCTTTTTTTTTTAAATCAAAGTATATCATAGCTTTGAGCACTGAATTGGGTACAATAATTTTAGACATTTCTGACGTTTCTGGTCACGATAATGGATTTATTGCTGCCAAAATACTATTTTGGTTCTTTACACTTAATTGCACAACTTCAATGCTCTTGTCTCTAGCTTATTCTTGATTTGTTTCTCATTGATATTGAAGGAATGTTGCAACACTGCATCTTATACACTGAAAATTACAGTGAATAATGCAATTTCCCCAAAAGTGTGAGGGAGAGGCCATTATGTCTTTAAATGCTGATTTTACTCTCACTTGATTGACTTCTGTCTCAACCTGTAAAATTACAATTTGAATTTCTTGTTCTTTCACAAATTTTAATATATTTCTGATCATTCTAAATGGGCAGTAATAGTGCTAAACTCCTACATTCTTTAAATAGTATATTATGCCTCATTTATACTGCAGCTCCTGGGCTCTGACCAGCAGCTGCAGTATCGGTTTCAGTCAGGCACTACCCCATTTATATCACATGACTGGAATTCCAATTCTCAGCCCAGTAGAGTTCTTAACATGCATGATTCCACATGTGCAGAATTGTTCTTCCAGCAGTTAAAATTTAAATGTGTAGAAAGGTCAGGCAGCCAATTTAAATATTTAAATTATTCCAGGTAAATTGAAGTGTCCAGGAGGTTCAAGAGACTCCTTGTGTACTTTTAAATCCCTGTTTGCCACCGTGCAGGAGTTGCACATCAAGCCCAAGTAATGCAAGCCTGTCCCTCCAAGATGTCCATTTGATATTGTATACTTGTATTTTCAAAAAGCTTTTGTCAAGGTGCCACACAATAGGCTATATTTTAAGATAGAGCCCTGTGGGATTGGCAAGATACTGAGATGTATGCAAGTTAATGAAAACATTCATTTAAGTATCATATGTGACATGCAAGGCTCTATGGTATTTCCCTAAGTGGCCCAAAAAGACTAAAGTTTGGATTAAATCTGATTTTAGTGTTGGATGAGGGAGAAGTGCTGGCCAAAACATTGGCGGGACTCCCGGCTCTGAATACTGCTATATGAGATCCTAAAATGCATCAGAATGAGGCAAACAGCGACTCAGTTTAATATTCTACTAAAGAGCAATTTCCTCAGTACAGCTTTAGAATGTTTGCATAGTTTTTGTGCTCAAGTCCTGAAGTAGGACTTGAACTCAACGTTCTAACTTAATAGTTAAGGGTGTTGCCAAGCTGATACCTGAGAGCTAATTTTTCGACTTTGTGTTGTGATATCAGTGTTACACTACGTACAATTCCCTGACCATTTTGGAAAATTGTACAATGCGCAGTTTGGTTTCTGTTATATGCTGCCGGAGAGTGAGGCTCCCCACATGCAGTGCAAAGTCAGAAAATGACCCTGAAGTGTTTCAAAGTGCTATGTGAAGGCAAAGTGAGCACATGGTTTGGATTTTGAGGTGGGTATGGCAGCGTACTCTCAAGAGTACGCCATTATACTGCCTTTGAAATCCACTGCAAGTTCACATGAACTAAATCCTAAACTTGCGGTGTGTCAATGTGTATGATGTCAATGTCAATGCTCCGCTATCAAAAAACAAAAAGCCACAGTATAAGGGGATACCCAAAATGAAAAAAGGCTTTTTAAAAAAAAAATTAAATGACCTAAAAGCTTTAATGAGAAGCAATCTTGGTGTATGATAAAGCTGCGGGTTTTAAAAAAAATAACGTTTACATTTTATAACTTTCTACACAGTTACCAGTATTTGTTTGGAAGTGGGAATTATGAGTAATGAATTAGATTCCCACAATAAAAGCTAAATCTGTAATGTTTTTTAAAGGCTGGCAGTAATGAAGTAATGTAGTAATTTAAATGAATGACTATCTGTTTTCTGATTGGAGGACTAGGCCCACATGATCCCAGGTATGCTTCCGCACAGGTTGCGTCCATGGGATCCGTGGGTCATTATGCTGCCCTCCTACTCGCAGCATCAGAGTGCAAGTTTACGCAGGAGGGTTGCCATCAGGTAGGTGCGTATTCTTTTCTAAGGTCAGCGGCATACTCCGGAGATATACTGCCGACTGCAATTTTTGGCCAAATGTCTCCACAGGGAGGAAGTGAAAACTGGTGCAAAATTTATCACGGAGTGCTCTTGTATGCCACTTAGTGATGAGCTCAAGCAGTACAGGTAGCCTGGAGGTAGACTGCCCTGGTGAGACTAGAAAAGTGAGTAAACTCCAGGGTGGTTTTATTAGAATGTAATGCCATTCCTCAAGAAAACTGATTTAATCCTTTACTTTCTGAAAAATGAAAGTGTCTGCCTATAATACCTGTTATGTAATGATGTGTGTATCGTCCCAGTACCTTAAATATAATGTAAGTACTATGCCACACCACAGAGGGCGCTGCGGTGGGAAACCCTGGTAGTACCTGTAACAAGGACTATATAAGGCTGACCACCACACCTGGGAGGCACTCTGGAGCTGAACTATAAAGGACGAAGGTCACAGCAGTTAGACTTACACCAGACCGTGTGGAGTCTGATTTGTGTGCTACATACACCACATTGGCAATGAGGAAGCGGATGAACTCCACGCAACCATGGCTACTCTGGGCTCGCTAAAGGATTTTACCGTGGGCAATGATTGGGAGACCTTTACGGAAAGGCTCGAGTACTACTTCACAGCAAATGATCTGACGGAGGACACATACGCAATGAGAGAGAAGCGTAAGGCGATATTGCTCTCCAGTTGTGGAGATGAGGTTTACTGTCTCGTCAGGGATTTGCTGGCACCTGGGAGTGCCAGGGACAAGTCATACGAGGAGCTGACTGAACTCATTCATGACCAGTTGAAACCGAAGGAGAGCATCCTCACGGCCAGATACAAATTTTACTGTTACTGCAGACCTGAGGGCCAGGATGTCACCAAATATGCTGCGGACCTCAGGAGACTCGCGGCGCCGTGTGATTTTGGGGCACACCTTGACTAGGCTTTGCGGGACGTTTTCGTTATGGGGATTGGCCACGAGGGCCTCCTTCACAAGCTGTTAGCCACGGAACCCACAGTCACTCTGACGAAGGCCATCGCCATCAGCCGGGCATATATGACCTCGACTTGCAGCACCAAGCAAATGATCCACACAATCTCGAACCCGGCAGGCACTGTCCACAGGATAGCGCCCACCACGGACAAAACTGCAGAACGTGGCTCTGCCCGGGGCAGGGAGCACGGACCGTGGGATCCTGGAGCTCAGAGTCCGCCGAGGGGGGCCAATCAAGCAGCACCATGCTGGCGTTGTGGAGGAAGCCATGGGGCTCACCGGTGCAGGTTTGCGGAGTACACGTGCAATACCTGCCACGTTAAAGGCCACCTTCAGCATATGTGTAAAAGAAATCAGACTCACCATGTGGCTGAGGAGATGGGGGATGATCCACTGTTCAGCGAGGTGCAGGTAGAAGAAGATGAGGTGCTTGGACTGTATACGTGCACCGACGATTTGCCCCCAGTGATAAGGGAAGTAAAAATCAACGGAGTCCCAGTGAGTATGGAAGTGGACACGGGCTCGGGTCCGTTGTTGATGAGTCGGAGAACTTTTGATAAACTGTGGATTAACCCAGCTGCACGACCCAAGCTGGTCCCGGTCACGGTGAAGCTGCGTACCTACACCAGGGAACTGATACCTGTTCTTGGCAGAGCGATGGTGCAGGTATCCCAAGGGGACGAGACGCACGCTTTACCTTTGTGGGTCATTGCAGGCGATGGGCCGATGCTCCTCGGCCGGAGGTGGATGGGGACGGTCCGTGGGAGCTGGGAAGACTTCATTCCTCCACAGGCTGCTGCTCCCTGGGGTACTGCCGTGCCCCGGGTCCCCAGAGAGCAGCGCCGACCGAGCTGGAGCTGCAGCCTCAATCCACCCACAGGCAAGTCCCAGGCCCAGACCTCACACACAGATCCTGCAGCCTCAGCCCCCACAGGCAAGCAGCCCTGCAGAGAGGGGCCTAGTGGGGGGGGTTGAGCCGGCGGGGCGCTACGGGCGGGGTGCTGAGGGATCCAGGGGCCGGCGGTTCGGAAGAGCCCCGCAGAGGAAGAGGCCGTTGGGTGGGCCCCGCCGAGGAGCTGGTAGCGTTGGGCGGCCATGGCAGCCGCAGGGGAGGCCGCGGGGGACGCGGCAAGTGCGGCCGCTGGAGAGGCCACGACGGCCGCAGGAAAGGCGGCAAGTCAGGTGGCAGCGGAGGCTGCGACGGCGGAGGGCATTCGGAGCGACGGAGAAGAAGATGGCGACGGCATCGTGTCGGAGCTGCAGAGCATCGAAGATGGCGGCGCCCAAGGAGAAGCCTCGTGGAATCCTCCTGCATCAAAGATGGCGCCTTAAAGAGGAAATGCACCTGGGAGTTTTAAAAGGGCCTTACAAAGAGGTGGACCCCACAAAGGACTTCTGTTTGGCAGAGCGAGTCTAAAATGAGCTATGTTAATGTGAGATAGTGAATTTATAATAAGAATTACCTTTTTTATGCTGAATGGCCACTATTTGTGTAAAATAATGGATGAAGTACAATTAATAACGGCTAACAAGGAAATCAAGGTTTCGCTACCAGTCAATAACCAGTTAATGTACCAGATAATATGTACCATACTAACGCACTGTCTATGCCCACCTGCCTTCCGTTGGACAAGTGTGATGTTATGTAATGATGTGTGTATCGTCGTCCTGCGTCCAGGTGGGGGGGGGAAGGTGATGTTATGTAATGATGTGTGTATCGTCCCAGTACCTTAAATGTAATGTAAGTACTATGCCACACCACAGAGGGCGCTGCGGTGGGAAACCCTGGTAGCACCTGTAACGAGGACTATATAAGGCTGACCACCACACCTGGGAGGCACTCTAGAGCTGAACAATAAAGGACGAAGGTCACAGCAGTTAGACTTACACCAGACCGTGTGGAGTCAGTGATTTGTGTGCTACATACACCACAATACCCAAGATCCTAATTCTCTGAGCATTGAGTCTTGGGGATTTGCAAGCACGTTAAATCCAGAAAGTCCAGGCTTTGCCTATTTCAGCTCTTATTATTGACCTATCACTTTTCGGAAATTCAGAAACTATTAATGTATTTAGGAGTTTTAAAATGATGTGCTTGGCAGAATCAACTGCTTTAATGCAGGATAGTGAATGAAGCTCCTTTCTCCCTTTATGGTGAAGATTACATTCTTGACTATTGTACTGCAAAATTAATTTTCTACGGCATTGCACTGCCTCCCTATGCTCCCAGTGCTGCGTACCTGTTCTAGCTCACATGATGTTTCTCCAATTCTGCGTTAGGATTTTGAATCAATGCTTTCTCGGGGTTGAGCTCTGATGTTTTTACAGATTGCAATAATAAAAACGAAAAGGCCCATCTCCGGCAGTAAATTGGAGTGCAAGAACTAGCAGTCTGTTCAGAATCAATAACTTTAATTAGAATTTCGTTTTTTTTTTGCCGATAGTGGGCAACAAACGTTTCATAATGGTACAATGTCTATTGGTCCCCACATAAGTGCTGTTATAGCATTATGTCCTCATTGCAGCAAATGGCTTGATTCTTGGAGCACAGAGATGTATGCAATGGATCAGTGCTTTAGATCCATAAAATATATGTGGAAAGAATTTATATAAAAAAAGGATAGTAGGTATGCCTTTAAAATGTGGACTGAATTGTTTGCGTGCCCTGTCTAAATATCCCGTAGTCTCGAACCCCATTTTAGCTAAAGACTACACTTTTGAGTTTGAATCCCCAAGTGGGATGAGACCTTAAATTGATGCCCCATTAGGCTCTTTCAGGTAGAACCAGAGGTTTCTAACAGAGTCCATTTGACTGTGCCAGCTTTTTGCTTAAGCAATCCAAAACTAATCGCACAACTTTGCTCTCCCCAAAACCATGCATCTTCCTCGACCTCAAATAATTATACAATTTTCTCTCAACAGGTGCAATGTTCTCTGCCTCAACCATTGCTTGTGGCAGAGCATTCCATGCTCTCAAACCCTCGAGTTGAGGAATTCCTCCTTCTCTCCTCATGATGACATCATGGACTATCCAAGCAGAGGAAATAGTCTTTCCCTATTTACCCTATCAAAATGCTTTATAATTTTTAAAGTCTTAAAAATGTAATAAAGTTGACGTAAAAGATCACATGGCACTATTCATTTAAAGTCAGTAACATATTTCTGATTAATATATCTGGTATTTACACTGTTTTAATTTAAGGATGTTTTAGTTTAATTTTGCCCCTTAATGATCCTGCTGTCAATTACCATTATCTAAAGAATAGCAGCTTAGTGGAAAAAATGACTAATCATGTAACAATCACAATAACATTCGCAATGTTTAAAAAAAAGTTGCGTTTATACCATTTTTATAATTTAGATTCTGGGAGCCCAGCATCTGTGAGCCGGACGGATCCTGGCATTTATGCAGTCGTGGTCTCAGAGACTGTCACTTGGCCACTGTTTCCATTTTTTTTCCAGTGATTGTAGGGTAAGCAGCTCCCAAACCAGATTCAGTTATGCAACAAATAATGTTACTTACATTTCAAAACTAGAAAATAACAACGTGAGAATAGCAAGAACTATTACAATATTAGATTCTTAGTTCTTGGAAATTCCCCTGAACATTTGTTGCTATCTGTGGATTTTCCCAGAAACCAAGCTAAGACATCGAAACGCATATAGTTGCTCGAGTCTTAGAAATAATTCAAACTTTTGTTTTAGTTGAGTCTTTGGATCTTGTACATTGTTTTCCACAACCCCCACTTTATTTTTGAGCTTCACTGTAAAAATTATGAAAAAGAACAAAAACCACCATTTGGGCATTTTAAATTGAAAACTGAAGCAAAAATGCAAGAAGTTGCTTCACTTCCCCTCACCCTTTTTTTAGGGCTCCTTGGGCTTGGCCACACATCATTCTGTTCCCGATTGGATTGATGTTCCAACTTTCTGCCAGCCATTCTGCAACTGACCACTAGGACAAATGCAAATGCAAACCAGAAAAAAAGTGTCCCTTCATTTTCATCTCTTTGCAGAGAAGGCACAAAGCCTGGACCCAACAGGTTGTGTCAGGAACTCACATTGCTGTATTTGGAGAAATCAGATAGATTGGAGTCTGCACTACACTTTTTCACAGTGATGAAGCAACAGCAATATGTTACTAAACAGGATTAACAAGTGCAAAAAGTACAAAAAGTAGTTTGAGGCAAATCACGATGCTCTGTTTGTGAGATACTGGATAACCTAAGAGCTATTATTCAATATAATGGCCTAATTTCTAGCTTTCCTGGGTGAGAGTATATAGACTTGGTGGACAGCTCCATAAAATACATCTCCACAAGATGAAATAAAATAGCTCTGCATTCAATGGGCTCAAATTTCTCCAACCCCTTTTTCTGGCGCCCTCACCTGAGGCGCGCCGCTTTTGTCCGCTTCCAAGTGCGCCGAAAAAAGATGTACATATTCTGGCCGCTCCCCAGCCTCTCCTCGGTCGTGGCGCAGCGTGGCCCAATGGATTGGGGGCGGAGCCAGATCCCAGCGCTGAAAATAGTGCCTGGACCTCTGCACATGCGCGCTAGCGTGCAGTAGCTCCTGGTAGGCCGTTTCTGCAAACGCGCGCTGCAGACTGTGTGGGAGGGGTCCGAAGCATGCCGCCCTAGCCTTGACCAAATGGGCTCCCTCATCACCGGCCCGCTGCGTTCCCCAAGGTAGGACTTCTATTTTTTAGTATTTACTGATTGATTTTGGTGCTTTAGGTGCAGGGCTCCTTCTATTTTTTTAAATTTGTTATTTATTGATTGTTTATTACTTTGTTCTTGGTGCTTTAGGTGCAGGGTTCCTTCTATTTTTTATTTGTTAATTAATTGCTTATAACTTTTTGTGCTTGGTGCAAATGTACTGCTTTGTTTGGTGCGGCCCCCTCCCCCCCACCCCCAAAACCCGGTTACCTTCCCTCCACTATCCCTGCACTAATGTCCGCCGATGTACTAATGTGCGCTGCTTTCTTCACTGCCCGCAATGTTTTTCAGAGCTGGCCACATACACTGACCTAAGTCGATTTGGAGTAATTTTTAGCTGGCCCAAGTGGCATAAATGGCCAAAACTGGCGTAAGTGGCTGGAATGCCCTCTTTTTGAAATAAAACTCGACTTAAAAAAAGTCGTACCTAACTGAGTTACTCTGGAGCAAGTTTTATTGGGGAAAATAAATTTTGAAAACACCATTTTCCCCAATAAACTTGCACCAGAGTAACTCAGTTAAGTACGATTTTTTATTGTTTGAGTTTTTTTATCAAAAGGGAGTGTTCCCAGCCAGTTAGAAACATAGAAAATAGGTGCAGGAGTAGACTATTCGGCCCTTCGCGACTGCACCACCATTCAATAAGATCATGGCTGATCATTCCCTCAGTACCCATTTCCTGCTTTCTCTCCATACCCCTTGATCCCTTTAGCTATAAGGGCCATATCTAACTCCCTCTTGAATATATCCAATGAACTGGCATCAACAACTCTCTGCGGGAGGGAATTCCACAGGTTAACAACTCTGAGTGAAGAAGTTTCTCCTCATCTCAGTCCTAAATGGCCCACCCCTTATCTTAACACTGTGTCCCCTGGTTCTGGACTTCCCCAACATTGGGAACATTCTTCCTGCATCTAACCTGTCCAGTCCCGTCAGAATCTTATATGTTTCTATGAGATCCCCTCTCATCCTTCTAAACTCCAGTGTATAAAGGCTGAATTGATCCAGTCTCTCCTCATATGTCAGTCCCGCCATCCCAGGAATCAGTCTGGTGAACCTTCGCTGCACTCCCTCAATAATCAGAACATCCTTCCTCAGATTAGGAGACCAAAACTGAACACAATATTCCAAGTGAGACCTCAACCAAGGCCCTGTACAACTGCAGTAAGACCTCCCTGCTCCTATACTCAAATCCCCTAGCTATGAAGGCTAACATACCATTTGCCTCCTTCACCGCCTGCTGTATCTGTATGCCAACTTTCAATGACTGATGAACCATGACACCCAGGTATCGTTGCACCTCCCCCTTTCCTAATCTGCTGCCATTCAGATAATATTCTGCCTTCGTGTTTTTGCCCCCAAAGTGGATAACCTCATATTTATCCACATTATACTGCATCTACCACTACAAGTATTGAAGCCAAAAAACAGAACCTTTAGCTAACTGCCACGGAATCATAGAAAGAGCGCACAATGGAATGAATATACGCCAGGAATTTCCTCGGGATCGGCAGCTGTAACTTCCATGAAACATTTGCCCACTTACCTAACCTGTCCAAGTCACCCTGTTTTGGCCATTTATGCCACTTTGGCCAGCTAAAGCTTACTCCAAATCAATTTAGGTCAGCGTATGTGGCCAGCTCTGAAAAACATTGCGGGCAGTTAAGAATTCGGCGCAGGCTAGTACATTTAAAGCATCACAGTTCCGAGCTTCACCATTTATTCTGATCTATTTTGGGTCCAAAGTGGTTAATCTCAGCTGGGGGAAACAACCTTTCAATATCTATTTAAAGTTTTTTAATCTTGATCTAGTTTAAGTTATAGGGAGATTATGTGAAATATTTAAATATGTAACATGAACCACTACAAGTATTGAAGCCAAAAAACAGAACCTCCTTCCCCTCTCTGCACCGAATTCCCACTTACCAAATTCCCAACTTTTGCACTCCGTTTCTGACAACTCTGAGCGACCCTGAATAAATACTGCAGGATATTCCCCACTCACCAGGCGAACATTGGGGCGTCCCTTCGGCCAGGGATAGGGGCTGCGAGCATTGGGTCCAGCTCACGGCCTGCAGGACACACTGGGAGGGCAAGGAGCAGGAGCGCAGACTCCACTGCGCATGCGGACAGCTGCCAGCAATGTTTCGTGCACTGGGCTGTTGCTCTGCCCCCCCACTGCACTATGTACGCCGCGCTAGGACACGAGACTCGGCAGAATGGGACCGCTTTTTTTCGACACCGTTTCCAGCACGCAAAGTCGGTGCATTTAGGGTAAGTGCGCCGAAAAAAGGGGTTGAGGAAAATTGGGCCCATAATATGGAAAGAGCCTATGCAAACTTTTCATGCTGTAATTACACCCTCCTACCAGCGGTGACACCAACCTGACATGTTTACATAGGCACTTTCCATTATAAATGTGGATTATAATGGAAGAGATTAATGAACAGTGCATGCATATGTAAGATTTTTAATATAGATGGATATATTTGTGATTTGGCTAAAGCTCTCAATAATGTTGTACTTTCAGGAAAGTGAGATTCCTGCTGTGATAAAATAAAATGGGCATTATCACAATCCCAGTGGTTTAACCATTGTTGTACTTTCACAGATATCTGCAATATTTTATATTGAAAATAACTTGTGGCGAACAGTTTATTGCATCTTTATAAGGCAGTCTCACAGTGGGTTAGTGCCCCAATACCATGAAGAGGTCGAAAGAAAGAACTTGGATTTATATCTTGCCTTTCATGTCCTCAGAACACTTCAAAGTTGTTTACAGCCAATGCATTACTTCTAAAACGTTGTCACTATTATGTAGGCAAAAGCGGCAGCCAAATTGCAGCGAGCCTCCTTAGTTTCTTTGAGGAAGTGATGACTCAATTCAACTATGGTAAACTCTACATTACAGTGGCTACACTACAAAAGTACATAATTGGCTGTGAAGCGCTTTGGGATGTCTTGACATGGTGAAATGCAAGTCACTCCTTTTCTTTATTTCCTTTTTCCTTCTTCCTTTATTGTACTTTGCGTACTCTGTCCAATTTCAATCACCAAGTAACAAGGGAGCCATTCAGCTGCTGGAGACGGTGCAGAGGAGAGCCACGAGGCTGATCCTCAGTGTTGGGGTCTGATTTATGAGGCAAGACTGGTGACTTGAGCTTTCTGAAATGGTTTGGTAAAAGTTCATCTGGAATACTTCAAATTAAACTGGAAGTAGGACAAGGAGACATGGGTTCAAAATATTAGAAGGTAAGTTTAGGACTGGTATCGGAACGTGGTTCTTCATGCAAAGGTCAATCAATACTTTGGGAGTGATGGAGGTGAAAACTCTAGACTCACGTGGCAGTTTATGTTGGTTCTGGATGGATGAATTAAGATGGGCCAAATGCCCTTCCTCATCTGTACATATCCTGTGATTTTGTAGTCAGCCTCTCCCTCTGTCCACTTTCAGATTCCTTATATCATAGTCCATATCAACGCTACCTATCACGATTCTGGATTTCAAGCATTTAAAAAAAAAAATACTTTTAAAAAGAGTGGATGTAATATCTCAATAGCTTGATCCAGCAGTAACTGTTTCTTATGGATAATGGAAAAATCACGGAATAAAATGGTTACTAAATGGGAACTTGTCTTCTGAACCACAACATCTTCTGTCTGAGGAAGTTTTAAAAATTAATTTTGAAATAAAAGTCAGGCCTTTTTTTTTTGTTGAAACAGACATTTCCCTTAATAATTATTGGGTCTTCTACATTTTTAGATTTTAGAAATCTGTGAAGAGTTGCTCAAAGCATCGATATTTAGATAACATTATCTTGAGTTACAGATTTGTAGCACCTTACTGAGCAAGGGAAGAATCTGGTGAGATAAATTGCTGGTTATGCACATAAGATGTAATCTGCTCTGTAAAGATCAGCAATTTTTCAGTTATCAAATGTTTTATATTGTTGAACAACTGCGATCTCTTTATTTTTGAAGTTTCCCAACTTGGATATTTGCTTAGAGATGCTGGATCTATCTGTAGCTGTGCATACATTTAATCAGTGCAATCAGTCTAAGGTTTACATCTTAGACTTTTAATAACTCTTAGAAACTTTTGAAATAAATTGGGAATCTTTATCAACTTTTAACTTTTAAAATAACTTTGGAAGTCACCTTCCTAATGCCTGCCTCCCAACTTAGCCTCGGAGCATCTACCATCAATGGCGTTACTCGGTGCCGAGCTTGCGGCCAACACTTCACCGTAGGCAATTAGGTTTATAGAGCTGTGCCTGGTCTCTAGTTGTCTTGGACCCCCTTGCCACTGGACTAAGACCTTGTTCAGCTAAGCCCGTGTGGTTGCCGGTGTGCAGCGGCCACCCCACGTTAAGAACTCATGCACAGGCATCTTCCACTTTGTCAGTATGACGTTCGGGACTTGGAACGTCAGGACCCTCATGGACAATCCCAACAGCAACAGGCCGGAACGCTGCACCGCCATAGTTGCCCGGGAACTCAGACGTTTTGACATTGACATAGCTGCCTAAGCGAGACCCGGTGGGCAGGGGAAGGGCAGTTGAAGGAACATGGTGGAGGTTACACGTTTTTCTGGAAAGGGAAACCAGAGGCAGTATGCCGCCTTCATGGAGTCGGCTTTGCCATCAAGAATGAGCTGGTCGACCGCCTCAAAGACTCCCCCTGTGGGGTTAATGAATGCCTCATGACTCTCCATATCACCCTATCTCTGAACCGATGTGCCACAGTCATCAGTGCATACGCCCCTACACTCGATGCAACCGATGAGGCTAAAGAGGGTTTTTATTCCAACCTCGAGACATCCTTGTCCCGCGTCCCCATGGGCGATAAATTGATCCTCCTGGGTGATTTTAATGCCAGGGTTGGCAAAGACACAACCCTCTGGGGAGGGGGTAGGGAAAGCCAACTCCAGCGATACCCTACTCCTGACAAAATGTCTAGAACATGAATTCCTCATCACCAACACCCTGTTCTGCCAGAGGGACAAATACAAGGCATTGTGGCAACACCTTCGCTCCAAACACTGGCACCTGCTTGACTATGTCATCGTCTGAGCCAGGGATCGCAAGGATGTGCGCATCACCTGCGCCATGACAGGAGCTGACGACTGCTGGACGGGCCACCGCCTAATCCGATCCATCATTAACATTAACATTGCCCCAAAGCAGAGGGGACAGCAGAAGCAGTTCTGCAAAAAAATTAATGCCGGGGCACTGAGACCCAGCTAAGAGAGCCCTATACAGCCAGCGCCTCACAGCCAATCTGGCGTGCCTTGATGACCCTGAGATGCTGAATCCCCATAGTGCTTGGTCTGTCCTCCAGGCCTCTATAACCAGTGCCTGTGAAGAGACACTTGGTCATTCAACCAGAAAACATCAGGACTGGTTTGATGAAAATGATCAGGAGATTGAAGAAGTAATAGATCGCAAGTGAAAAGCATTTCTGAGCCACGAGCAACAGCCCAACTCGGGAACTGCAAAACAACATTACAGACGGCTCAAGGCTCAGGTTCAACAAAAAATTCGGGACCGAAAGAACAGGTGTTGGATGGAGAAAGCACAGGAGATACAACAACTGGTCGACAGCCACGATATGCAAGGATTCTTCGCTGCAGTCAAGGCCACCTACGGTCCAAACTCCCAAGGCCCCACCCCACTCCTGGCCAAGAACGGGGAAACGCTCAAGGACACTGAGGCTGTCAGGGCCCAATGGAAGGAGCACTTTGAAGATCTCCTCAATCGAGACACTGCCTTTGACTCGAGTGTTCTCAATTCCATCCCGCAGCATGCGACCCGCCACCAACTCAGTGAAACTCCAACGTTGCACGAGGTAGGCAAAGCCATAAAGCAGCTTAAGAATAACAAAGCTACGGGTGCGGATGGAATCCCTGCTGAGGCGCTAAAATATGGCAGAGAGGCACTGTCACATGACCTCATCTCTCTCTCATCTGGAGGGAGGAGAGCATGCCGGGAGATCTGAGATGCAGTGATTGTGACCATTTTTAAAAAGGGGGACAAGTCCGACTGCGGCAACTACAGGGGAATCTCCCTGCTTTCAGCCACTGGAAAAGTTGTCGCTCGAGTTCTCCTCAGTCGTCTTCTCCCTGTGGCCAAGGAGCTCCTCCCGGGATCACAATGTGGATTTCGTCCCCTACAAGGCACAACAGACATGAACTTTGCAGCTCGACAGTTGCAGGAAAAATGCAGGGAGCAGCACCAGCCCTTATACATGGCTTTTTTCGATCTTACAAAGGCCTTTGACACTGTCAACCGTGAGGGTCTTTGGAGCGTCCTCCTCAGTTTTGGATACCCCCAAAAGTTTGTCAACATCCTTCACCTGCTTCACGATGACATGCAGGCCGTGATCCTTACCAACGGATCCATTACAGACCCAATCCACGTCTGGACCGGGATCAAGCAGGGCTGCGTTATCGCTCCAACCCTCTTCTTAATATTCCTCGCCGCCATGCTCCACCTCACAATCAACAAGCTCCCTGCTGGAGTGGAACTAAACTACAGAACTAGTGGGAAGCTGTTTAACCTACGCCGCCTCCAGGCCAGGTCCAAGATCACCCTAACCTCTGTCGTTGAGCTGCAGGATGCGGACGACGCCTGCGTCTGTGCACATTCAGAGGCTGAACTCCAGGTTATAGTCAATGTATTCACTGAGGCATATGAAAGCGTGGGCCTTGCGCTTAACATCCATAAGACAAAGGTCCTCCACCAGCCTGTCACCACTGCACAGCAGTGCCCTCCAATCATCAAGATCCACGGTGCAGCCCTGGACCACGTGGACCATTTCCCATATCTCAGGAGCCTCTTTGCATCAATGTCTACCTTTGTTGATGAGATTCAGCATCGCCTCCAGTGCGCCAGTGCAGCCTTTGGCCGTCTGAGGAAAAGAGTGTTTGAAGACCATGCCCTCAAATCTACCACCAAACTCATGGTCTACAGGGCTGTAGTAATACCCGCCCTCCTGTATGGATCAGAGATATGGACGATGTATAGAAGACACCTCAAGTCGCTGGAGATACATCATCAACGATGTCTCCGCAAGATCCTGCAAATCCCCTGGGAGGACGGGCGCACCAACATCAGTGTCCTCGACCAGGCTAACATCCCCAGTATTGAAACACTGACCACACTCTATCAGCTCCGCTGGGCAGGCCACATAGTACACATGCCAGATACGAGACTCCCTAAGCAAATGCTTTATGTGGAGCTCCTTCATGGTAAATGAGCCAAAGGAGGACAGCGGAAACGTTACAAGGACACCCTCAAAGCCTCCCTGGTAAAGTGTGACATCACCACTGACACCTGGGAGACCCTGGCCGCAGATCGCCCGAGGTGGAGAAAGCCCATCCGGGAGGGCGTTGAGCTCTGAGTCTCCACGCAAAGAGCATGAAGAGGCCAAGCGCAGGCAGCGGAAGGAGCGATTGGCAAACCAGCCCCACCGACAGCTTCCCTCGACGAATGTCTGTCCCACCTGTAACAGGGTCTGTGGCTCTCATATCGGACTGTTCAGCCATCAAAGAACTCACTTTGGGAGTGGAAGTAAGTCCTCGATTCTGAGGGACTGCCTATGATGATGACATAATTGTGTTTCTCCATCAATTGAACATTTCATGATCTGAGTTGTGTAGCTGGAACAAGCAACTGTAGTAAACGTTTCATAAATATTTAATGAGAAAACTACTAATAGTTCCTAAATGTCCATTCCGTCATTGGGATTTGTATCCTACTTGTTCAATTGCACTTGAAATGTAAAAAGTTAAATGTGTCACAGGGTTTACTGCAATCGTATTTTTCCCTTTTGCTAAGTATTTTTAATAATTGATTTTAACGATATTGGTGTAGTCCTTTGGCTGTCACAGTTTTGAATCATGAGTTTTCTTTTTATATCTTCAGGCGACTCAAATGTTGCTACTTTTTAAAAGGGAAAGTTACCATTCTATAATAGATTTCTGATATAAAATAGATTTATATATAGAATAGTGGAAAGAGAGAACTGATTAAAATGCTGGAATTTAATTGAGATAATGCCATAAACCATGTTGGCTCACTTGAATTCCAAGAAAAGTATAGCCTTGAAATCATTTTTTATTTTATTATTTTAATTTATTTTTTTAGCTTTATAAGAATGTCTTTTCTTGTTGACTATTTAAAATAAAAGATTGACATAAGTAGATTGATCTGGACTATTCAATTAATGGTGCTGTCATCTCCATTCACTGGAACGGAAAAAAGGGACTTGATTCAGCTAGCTAATATGGGGAATTCAGTGCCATGGAAATGAATGGTATGAAATTTGTAAATACTGTTTTTTTTTCAAGTAAAAAAACAGTGTCTCATATTTTCCTGCAAGAAAGTCATGTAGCACCATTGAATTTGGTAACCATGAAGGAGAATTGATCTGGCTCATTCATCCTTGCCAAAATATGTGGGAAATGGAAGGTTGTAAAAGGAGAAAAAATGTATTGAGATTTTTAATCTTTTGATGTACTTTCTAGTATTTATAAATGGTAATTTTTCTCTGATTAAATGCGCATTTACAGTTTTATAATATCTCGATGTTTTGTTGACAATAACTTGCATATATATAGTGCCTTAAATGTAGTAAAACGTCCCGAGGAGCTTCATAGGTGCATTATCAGACAAAAATTGACACCGAGCCAAAGAAAGACTTGAAAGAAAGAAAGACTTGCATTTATATAGCGCCTTTTACGACCACCGGATGTCCCAAATCACTTTACAGCCAATGAAGTACTTTTGAAGTGTCGGAAACGCGGCAGCCAATTTGCGCATAGCAAGGTCCCACTAACGGCAGCGTGATAATGACCAGATAATCTGTTTTTAGTGATATTGATTGAGGGATAAATATTGCCGAGGACACCGGGCGTAACTCCCCTACTTTTCTTTGAAATTGTGCCATGGGATCTAAGTCCATGTGAAAGGACAACCAGGGCCTCCGTTTACCATCTCATTCGAAAGACAGGAGACATTAGGACAGATGTCCAAAACCATGTTCAGAGATTTTATGAATAATCTTAAAGGAGCAGAGAGAGTTGGAGAGGCTTAGGGAGGGAATTTCAGAGCTTGGAGCCGAGATGGCTGAAGACATGGCCATCAATTGTGGGGTGAGGGATGTTGGGGATAGGCAAGAGGCCAGAGTTGGAGGAATGCAGAGTTCTCAGGGTTGTAGGGCTGGAGGAGGTTACAGAGATGGGGGAGGGGTGAGGCCACGTAAGGATTGCTCGAAACTAGAATGAAAATTTTAAATTGGAGACATTGGTGGACTAGGAGCCAGTGCAGGTCACCGAGCACCGAGATGATGGATGAATGGAACTTGGTGCAACTTAGGATATGGGCAGTGGAGTTGGAATGAGCTCAAATCATGGAAGATAGGAGGCCAGCCAGAAAAGCATTGAAATAGTCAAGTCTGGAGGTAACAAAAGCATGGATGATGGTTTCAGAAGAAATTAATTGAAGCAGGAGCGGAGACAGATGATACGGAGGTGGAAGTAAGTGGTCTTGGTGATGAAGAAGATATGGGGTCGGAAGCTCATCTCGGGGTCAGGTAGTTCACTGAGGTTGCAAGCAATCTAGTTCAGTCTGAGATGGTGATTAGGGAGAGGGATGGAATTGTTAGTTAGAGAACGGAGTTTGTGGCGGGGACCAAAGTCTGTGGCCTTTGGTCTTTCTGTAGTTTAATTGGTGGAAATTTCTGCTCATCCAGGACTGGATGCCAGACAAACAGTCTGACACCCAGAGGCAGTGGAGTGGTTGAAAGGGTTGATGGAAAACTAGAGCTGGGTGTCGTCAGCATACGTTTGGAGTCTGATGTCATGTCTTCAGATGATGTTGCCGAGGGGCAGCATACCGATGAGAATTACGAGGGGACCAAGGATACATCCTTAGAGGACTTCCGGGGTAATGGTGCAGGACAGGAAGAGAATCCATTGCAGGAAATTATCTGGCTACAACTGGATCGGCAAGAGTGGAACCAGATGAGGGCAGCCCCACTGAGCTGGTCAATGGAGGAGACGCTTTGGAGGAGGATGTTTGGTCAACCGTGTGAAAGGCTGCAAAAAGATTGAGAAGGATGAGGAGGAATAGTGCACCACAGTCACATAGAATGTTATTCGTGACTTTGATTAAGGTCGTTTCATTGCTGTGGCAATGATAGAAACCTGATTGGAGAGGTTCCGGGAAAGATGTGCACAGATTTGGAGGCGACGACAAGTTCAAGGACTTTGGAGAGGAAAGGGAGATTTGAAATGGGATGTTAGTTTGCAAATAGTTTAACTGCACATTCACTCGACAGACTGGGTATTAACACATTCTGAATTTGGATGGAGAACCAACAGGATGGAAATCATGTTTGACAAATTTGCTCGAGTTCTTTGAGGATGTAACGAGCAGGGTGGATAAAGGTGAACCAGTAGATGTTGTATATTTGGATTTCCAGAAAGCATTCGCTAAGTTGCGAGGAGGACGCAAAGAACCTACAAAGGGCTATAGATAGATTAAGTGAGTGGGCAAAAATTTAGCAGATGGAGTATAATGTGGGAAAATGTGAGGTTATCCACTTTGGTAGGAAAAATAAAAAAGCAAATTATTATTTAAATGGGGAGAGATAACAAAATGCGGTGGTACAAAGGGATCTGGATCCTTGTACATGAAACACAAAGTTAATGTGCAGGTACAGCAAGTAATTAGGAAGGCAAATGGAATATTGGCCTTTATTGCAAGGGGGATGGAGTATAAAAGTAGTTAAGTCCTACTACAACTGCACAGGGTATTGGTGAGGCCACATCTGGAGTACTGCGTACAGTTTTGGTCTCCTTATTTAAGGAAGGATATACTTACACTGGAGGCAGTTTAGAGAAGTTTCACGAGGTTGACTCTGGAGATGGAGATGTTGTCATATGAAGAAAGGTTGAGCAGGTTGGGCCTACACTCATTGGTGTTTAGAAGACTTGGAGGTGATCTTATTGAAATGTATAAGATTCTGAGGGGGCTTGACAAGGTAGATGCAGAGAGGTTGTTTCCCCTTGTGGGGGAATCTAGAACTAGGGGGCATAGTTTTAGAATAAGGGGTCGCTCATTTAAAATGGAAATGAGGAGAAATTTCTTCTGAGGGTTGTAAATCTTTAGATTTCTCTACCTCGGAGAGCTGTGGGGGATGATCATTGAATGTATTTAAGGTGGAAATAGACATATTTTTGAAAGATAAGGAAATCTAGGGTTACGGGGAGTGGGCGGGGAAGTGGAGTTGAGGCCAAGATCAGATCAGCCATGATATTGAATGGTGGAGCAGGCTCGAAGGGCCAAATGGCCTGCTCCTATTTCTTATGTTCTTACGTTCTTATTGACGGGCAGCTGCTGAACAAAGACTACAGTTATACCACCACTTTGAGTTGAAGCAGTTTTAGGTGCATTTTAATAGAAAAGTCCCGATGAAATTTGGGAGCCAGGTTTCGGTTTGACTCCTGAGCTCATTTAAAGCTGTTCCAATTTCTTATGTTCTTACGTAAAGCCTAGTGGTGTGACTCACACTAGTTGTCCCAAGTGCATATAACTTTAATCTGGTGTGAAGCCAGATTTGAAACAATGCCCAGGCATTTTATTTTTTGATAATGTTTGGAAAAAACAGATATTCCCATCTGCACTATTTTAACATTAAAAAGGAGCTCGCAAGGTAGCAGAGCTCTGAACATGTGTCCAATATTCCTTTGCTGCTGACCAGTTTGCAGTCTGCAGTGATGTGCAGGTGCTAGTACAACTCTGATCTGCCAGCTGAACATTGCAGTCTGGAACTACTGGCTTGAGAACAGTAGCTGCAGCATAACTAACTTTCTGACCTACATTTGATCCTGGCCCCTCAACTCAAATTTAAAAAAAAATTATTTTAATATCATTAGGCACATAAGAGCAGGAATGGGCCATTAAGCCCATCAAGCCTGTTCTTCCATTTAATTAGATCATGACTGGTCTGTTCCTCAACTCCATTTACCCGCCTTTCTTCCATATTCTTTGGGTGGGTGTGGGGGTGGTGGGTGGGGGGCGTCGGAAGGCGGAAGAGTTCAGTATTTCCACTACCCTTTGTGTGAATAAGTTTTTCCTGATTTCCCTCCTACATGGCCTAGTTTTAATTTTAAGATTATGCCCTCTTGTTCTGGATTCTCTATCACATCCTTTTATCATTTTAAAGACATTAATTAGATCACCTCATAACTTTCTAAACTCAAGGAAATACAAACTAGGTTTATGCAACCTGATGTCATAATTTTTAAGTCCTGGTAACATTCTGGTGAAACTACACTGAACTCATTCCAAAACCAATAATACTTTGGGATTTTGCATAATTTGAAGCATAACATGCTAAGTGTTGCAAGCTTGGGAGGCACAGGTGACAGAATAGCACCCAAGGAGGCCATTCATCCTGTTGAGCCCATACCGGCACTCTGCAAGAACACTTCAGCTAGTCCTACTCGTCTGCCCTTTCCCTGTAGCCCTGCAAATTTTTTTCCTTCAGGTACTTATCCAATTCCCTTTTGAAAGACGCAATTGAATCTGCCGCCACCACCCTTTCAGGCAGTGAATTCCAGATCCTATCCACCTGCTGTTTTTCCTCCCGTCGCCTTCGGACCTTCTGCCAATCACCTGAAATCTGTGTTCTCGACCCTTCCGCTAATGGGAACAGTTTCTCTCTCTACTTGTCTAGACCCCTCATGATTTTGAACACCTCTATCAAATCTATCAACCTTTTCTGCTCAAAGGAGAACAACCCCAGCTTCTCCAGTCTATTCCACCTAATTAAAGTCCTTCATCCCTGAAATTATTCTTGTAAATCTTTTCTGCACCCTCTCTAAGCATTCACATCCTTCCTAAAGTGCGGTGCCCAGAATTGGACACAATACTCCAGTTGAGGCCAAACCAATGTTTTATACAGGTTCATTATAACTTCCTTGCTTTTGTACTTGAATCTAAGGTTCCCAAAGTTTTCCACATTAGGAGTTTGTTCACTTTGTCTGGGTCTGTAGTAGACTAATTGACAGAGATTGATCGCCATGAGTTGTCAAAAACTCAATTAGCTTTGTATCATGCGACTTCCAAAATGGTAGAAGGCGAACTAGATGGACCGTCGTCTTTTTTTTAATCGAGCAATTCCTACATTACTAATATATGTTTCCTGAGGTTCTTTATCCAACACTAAGGGCCCAAGTTTCCACACGATAAAAAAACGGGCGCCCCTCCGAGCTGGGCGCCCGTTTTTCGCGCCTAAAACGGCGCCGGAAAAAAAACTCGCAATTCTGGAGCGTTCTGCAACTCCTTGTCTGTTTGGCGCGGCGCCCAGGGGGGCGGAGCCTACACTCGCGCTGATTTTGTAAGTGGGAGGGGGCGGGTACTATTTAAATTAGTTTTTTTCCTGCCGGCAATGCTGCGCGTGCGTGTTGGAGCGTGCGCGCACGCACAGTGTGAAAAAAACATTGGCACTCGGCCATTTTTGTAGTTCTTTGTAG
The DNA here is from genome assembly GCF_044704955.1 of Pristiophorus japonicus. Taxonomy (NCBI): domain Eukaryota; kingdom Metazoa; phylum Chordata; class Chondrichthyes; family Pristiophoridae; genus Pristiophorus; species Pristiophorus japonicus. Next base: position 398,575,055 of record NC_091977.1, on the reverse strand, counting down.
CTGTTTAATTTTTGAACATTTTTTAATAAAAGCACATTGCCATCAGCACTTGCAGCCTTCTCACTGTCTCCTCCGCCCCTCCCCTCCGCGGGAACGAAACGGCTGTTTAATTCCCCCCCTCCCCTCCGCGGGAACGAAACGGCTGTTTAATTCCCCCCCCTCCCCTCCGCGGGAGCGAACGGCTGTTTAATTCCCCCCCCCTCCGCGGGAGCGAACGGCTGTTTAATTCCCCCCCCCTCCGCGGGAACGAAACGGCTGTTTAATTCCCCCCCTCCCCTCCGCGGGAACGAAACGGCTGTTTAATTCCCCCCCTCCCCTCCGCGGGAACGAAACGGCTGTTTAATTCCCCCCCCTCCCCTCCGCGGGAACGAAACGGCTGTTTAATTCCCCCCCCTCCCCTCCGCGGGAACGAAACGGCTGTTTAATTCCCCCCCTCCCCTCCGCGGGAACGAAACGGCTGTTTAATTCCCCCCCTCCCCTCCGCGGGAACGAAACGGCTGTTTAATTCCCCCCCCTCCCCTCCGCGGGAACGAACGGCTGTTTAATTCCCCCCCCCCCTCCCCTCCGCGGGAACGAACGGCTGTTTAATTCCCTCCCCTCCGCGGGAACGAAACGGCTGTTTAATTCCCCCCCCCCCCGCGGGAACGAACGCCTGCAGCATTCTCCGTGCCTGAAGCACTTTCACACAGGTAGGAAGATGGTTTATTTAATCTTTTCTTTGCTTATAAATGTTTATTCAGGTTGGATTTATTTGTATAATATTTGTAGAAGTATAAATAAGGATTTATTATAGAATTTAATGACTTCCCTCCCCCCCCCCACCTCATTCTGGACGCCTAATTTGTAACCTGCGCCTGATTTTTTAATGTGTAGAACAGGTTTTTTCAGTTCTACAAAAATCTTCACTTGCTCCATTCTAAGTTAGTTTGAAGTACGTTTTCACTGTGGAAACTTTGAAATCAGGCGTCAGTGGCCGGACACGCCCCCTTTTGAAGAAAAAAATTCTGTTCCAAAGTAGAACTGTTCTACCTCACTAGAACTGCAGAAAAAAAAATGTGGAGAATTGCGATTTCTAAGATAGTCCGTTCTCCACCAGTTGCTCCTAAAAAATCAGGCGCAAATCATGTGGAAACTTGGGCCCTAAATGCAGTACTCTGTTGGGGTTTGACCCAGGCTCTGTACAACTGAAGCATGAAATCCAAACTTTTGAATTCCAAACCCCTGGAGATAAAGGCCAACATTTCATTAGCCTTTTTGATAACTTGTTTCACCGGTATACTAACTTTTAGTTATTTATGTACTTGGACGTATAACTCACTTTGCTCCTCCACAGCTCCTAGCCTCTTACCAGTAAGAAAATATTCAGATTTGTCTTTCTCAAATTCTTTCATGGCCTCCAGCTTCCTATCTCCTCCAGTGCGACACACTCCCCCAGCTTCTTCTGCACTGTCCCTTCCCCTTTCACCCCACCGTTTGCGGCTATGCTTTCGCACTCTTGCCCCCACACTCTGGAATTCCCACCCTAAACCTTCCACTTCCCCCTCCTCCTTTAAGACCATTCTTAAAATCCACCTCTTTGAAGCTTTTGGCCACCCCTCCTAATATCTCCTCCTTTGGTTCAGTGACAGTTTTTCTCTCTTAGACTTCTTTTTGAAATGTCTTGGCATTCCTCTACGTTAAAGGTTCTGCATAAATACTTGTTTATTGTTATTACTGGCAATGGTGAAGGTTTGAGAGCAGATCTCCCTTGGCTGCCAACAGGAAACAGGATGAAAAAAGGAAGGGATCTGAAGAAAAAAAAATAGCTACAAAAACATTTTTATTGCTGAATAATGCATAGGCGGTTTCATCCACAATATGTAAAAGATCTGATGATTTTTTTAATTTATTGGCTAATGTTGAGTTTCTTGAGCAGAAATTATATTTTAACCTATCGTGTTAAAAATGATAGTCTCCAAATTCCAAAAATATTGCACCTATAGGTGGCACTGTGAGCATAATGTTACATGACATAATGGCCCAGATTTTGTGGTAGCAATAACAGTGTGGCTATCAGCGCTCACCATTATTAAGGAGTAAATCGGACAGCAACTTGCAGCGTCTGCAAATGCGCAATTAAATGCGCAAATCAGGAAGTTGCTGTCCGAGTTGCCCTGTTCCTCCACCAGCTTTGCTACACCGGTACCTCACCAAGAGACTTGGCATTTAAACATTTGAAGGGTGTGAAGTTGCGGTACTTACCCATAAGATACCCATTAAACATGCCAGAAAAGGATAGAGCTTGTCCAGTGAAGTGTAAGTGTATTTTTAACTGTGCAATGAGTCTCAATTTCTATCAAACAACCTCACTGGCACTGAAAATTTACTTTTACGTGTGGAGTCTCATTCCTTCAGATTTTAATTATTGTTGGAGATTTTTTTTTAATTTAAAATTAAAATAAAACTTTTTTCTACTTTTTCTTTGTCTCTTTTATCTCTCTTTCAATCCAATCTTTCTTTCCCTCTTAATTTCTCCTTCTGTAGATGATTTTACATTGAATTAAATATTCTAACTTACACTTTCCTGGTTTAGACTGTGTGCTTGCGTAACGATTCTTCAATTTGAGCAGTTAAATAGCCGTGCTTTTGCCTGCCCTGATCACACAGGTCCCAAATCCCTTGTAGAGGACGCTGCACTGTATCAGGCTCCTGATGACTAAGTTGCTGCTCAAAAGCCCGCGAACAGTCTCTGCGCAGCTGCAAGCGTAATGAGTGGCGAGGGCTGTTTGTTCGCTGCTTACTGCAAAATCCAGACCATTGTTATGTGATCAGGACACCTATTCTATTATATTATATTATATTATATTATATTATATTATATCTCCTGTTTGCATTCACACAAGAAAATAATTTTTCTTTTTTTTTTTACAACAATGGTCTATTTAAATAGAGTTTCAAAAAAATAACAGAGAAAAATGGCTTGCACCAGAAAACAAATCGAAATCAAAAATAGCGAGAAAAAAGAACTGTCAGATCCTGCAAAAAGAAGCTTCAGTAAACACTTGAGTATTAAAACAGAAAGAAGAATTAAACATGTGGCTGAGGGAAAAAAAAACACATGAAGGAGTCAGTAGCTTTAGCGTGTTATATTCCCTTACATTGATAATGAACTAACCACAAAATTGATAATTTTTTTAAAGTTAATTTTGAAACTGTAAAAAATCTATTCTAAAATTGTCAATCTTCTATTCTGAAAATCCTAATGATCCACAGAACAACACTCGCTTAAAATTAAATGTATCATTATAGGCACATAAAAGCTGTGCTTTTACTTTACTTTGTCCTGTAGTGGGTTAATATTTGCTGTGCGCTTGTTGATGAAAAATAATATGATCTTTCGAATGGAATTTTAATTGATTACCACTCTCAGTGACCAACTGCATTATTCTAAATTGGGTTTGTTTGATAAACGTGTAATTACCCATCGTCTATCAAATTACTATTTAGATGCCACTTGCTGTAACTCTTCCATAGTAGATAAGTTTAGTTTTTAAATCCCACTTTAGCATTTGACTATGCAAGAAGCACGCTATTAAAATTGAATTACAAGGTCATGACTTTGTTTTTCAGAGGTTTTTTAAAATTATACAGTGTATTAGAAAATGGAAGTACCTTTTCCCAGCTGGAGTACAAAAAAGACCATGTTAATAGAGCTAGCAATAGATTGAGAATTGAGTTTGATTTTCTTTTATCCTAGTGAGGCCCGAGACTTCTTTACTAAAGTGAGCATTTATAGTCCAACAATGATATTCAATTAATGTTTTTAAATAGTTAAGAATGTACTACTGGAAAACTTATCTCTGTGAGGAATTCAAAATAGCAGGTTTTGTTAATTTTTAAAAATTCATCAGTCTGTGGGTGTCGCTGGCAAGCCCAGCATTTATTGCCCATCCCTAATTGCTTTTTATTCAGATGTGACAACACCAATAGCAGAATTTGTATGTATTTATATTCAACTGATCCAGAGAGGGAAGGACAAAAAAACAAGATGAAAAATGAAATGAAGGAATGAAATACAAAATAATTAGAACAGAAAAAAGGGAGAAAGTAAAACAATAGCTAAGAAAATATTCTTTTATACATGTGTGTATACAAGAAGCAGGGCACAGAACCAGCCCTCCTTGTGGGACTGATGGTGGCCTCGCTCATTTGTTTCCTTCCTATTTTCCCACTTCAACTTCTGTTGGTCTTTTCAGTGTGCTTGTGCACCACCCTTGTAGTACTGCTTCCTAGTTAACTGACAGGCAATGCTCACCTTACTGAAATAACACTCCTATCAATCTATCTGGAACCACCAAAATTCTCCTCGAATTTGGTGATGAATATCTGACCCTCAGGCATACTCTTGCCTTCTAAATGGAATTTAGCACTCTGTTATTAAAAATGCGCCAGCATAACCAGTTAGTACGTTGTATGTGTTTTAGGATTCTGATTAAGATGTATCTACTTTTTTTCCTATTTCTTTAGGAAAGCTTAATTTGTGGTATTTTTGGACATTTCAGTTCATTATAATTCATTACAATTACACGTGGGATCAGTCTTGTTTCTCTTTTCAGTATCCTTTCCAATGTATGTATATCTTTTTATGGTGTGGAGTCAAGAACCGAACGCAGCATTCCAAGTATTATTTAACCAGTCCGTTTTGAAGACTTAACAATATTTTTTGAAAGTACTAAATATCCGAGCATTTGATTAATTTTTTAAAATTTGCTTTGTCACAATGTCGAGACATGAAAAGGGACTTGGTATAATTAGTAACTTCATCACTTTCAAAGTCCCCCTGTGCTGATTGCGTTCTAATCATTGTATTCTTATGAAGCACATCATTTCAACCTCCTTTGCAACACTTTACATTTGAGAACATAATAATTAGGAGCAGGAGCAGGCCATTTGGCCCCTCGAGCCTGCTCCGCCATTCAGTAAGATCATGGCTGATCTACCTCAACTCCACTTTCCTACATGCAGGCCATGATCCTTACCAACGGATCCATCACAGACCCAATCCACATCCGGACCGGGGTCAAACAGGGCTGCGTCATCGCCCCAACCCTCTTCTCACTCTTTCTCGCCACCATGCTCCACCTCACAGTCAACAAGCTCCCCGCTGGAGTGGAACTAAACTACAGAACCAGTGGGAACCTGTTCAACCGACGGCATCTCCAGGCCAGATCCAAGACCACCCTAACCTCTGTCATCGAGCTACAGTACGCGGACAGCGCCTGCGTCTGCGCATGTACTTTCTGCTTATGTGGCTTGGTGCCAAATTTATTTTATCTCCTAATACTCTTGTCAAGCGCCTTGGGACGTTTCACTACGTTAAAAGCACTATATAAATACAAGTTATTGTTGTAGTATTGGTTTTAGCCCAAAACTAATTGAAGAATTAATATTTTTATGAGTAATATAATTTTATATGCCCCAAGACATGACTGAATTAAAAAGTTAGAAACATTCAAGGCTAATTGTCTTATAATTGTTTAGTTGTATGAAATACAGAAGTGTTTTGAGTAGCTCCGTAGTCTGGATGGCACCGGACTTAATTGTGGATATTAGTTCTTTGGGTATCCTGCTGCTTGATCTTGGCTCTTGGGAATGAGTTCGACCATTTCTCAGTTGATCCGAGGCCTCTTGTGGTTGGAAAAAAATAGTTGCGTTTTCTATATACCATTTGCCAATCTGAGGCCCTGACTATACTGGTCTCTAGCTTTTGAGGAAAAGAATAAATGTTGTTTAGAAATTGTTCAAATTCCAGAAAGATTATTCATTGGTTAGTTGTTGTGTGTATTTTATGGTAAAATCATCATTTTTTTACCATAGTATAATGCATTCATTCATTCAAGGCCCTGAGTCCTGTGACTCCTTAGATGTAATCCATAGATGTTTTATGTCTGGGTACACATCTGATTAGTGTATACAGAATATAAATGTAGTTGAGCATGTGATCATTCTCCAGTATTTCTTTATTCTTGCAGTGCCTCTCTTAAACTTTGGGGATAAATTAAACTTTACTGGTGCATGTAATATTAAAGCTGTTATAGTTACATACATCTATTGCATGTTCTGCTATAGATCCAGTCAGCTCATGTTTGCAACTGATTCAGTTAGCTGTGTGATTGGGAATTTTGGGGGATATTTGGATTGGGAACACGTAGCTGATAAAGGTAGTGTAATGAATAGCATTTATTATATATTGGTTTTGCTTTGCCATATCATGTCCTTCGCAGATATGAAATTTAAATTTGTGCTCAAGAGGTTGAGCAATATTAGTGGTATCGAATGAAACACAGACGCTACCATTGCTTTAAATCATTCAAAGGCTGAAATGCCAACTGCAAGGTAAAAGCATCCTCTATTTGACTTTAGAAGAACACCTCTACTATACCAGATTGAATTCTTCCTTTTCTATCCCTGTGACCTTTACTGACATTGCCAGTTTTATGCTCACAGTGGTAGTTTTTTGAGCTGTGTTGTTGCAGATTGAGATTACCCAAATTCATTTTGAACAGTCCAAAACTAACAAGAACAATAAATACTGTTTCCATTTCCTTTTCTGGCAGTTAATGTTAACGTTTTGCATAAAATCTTAAATTGGGGGCAGATTTATTCTTTTCTTGTTGCCAGTACCATTTAGATGGAACAAATAACATTTAAAATGGTTATTGAAATTGCTCTACAAATTTTCAAATAATTATTGTATACTTATTTTTATTTAAATTAACCAAGTTTTAAGTTCTTCTCTTAATTTAAAAAGCAGAGAATCTCATACCTGTATATATTTTTTTTGCTGCTGTAGCAGGTAAGTAGCTGAGAGAAGTCAAGTATTTCATATGGGGAAAATAAGCCAAATTTATTTTGCATAAAATTGGAGTTTACAAAATAGACCATGAACATGTTAAATCAGAGCTAATCATGTTCATCATCAACATGGAACCATTTGCAGTACAGAGGAGGCCGTTCAGCCAATCATGCCTGTGCCATCTCTTTACCAGAGCAGCCCAAAACTAGTTCGACTGTCCTGGGCTCAACCCATAGCCCTGTATCTTACTTTGTTTCAAATATTTATCAACTTTTCCCTTGAGATGCAACCGTCTCGGCCTCAACCGCCCCCCCCATGGAAAAGGATTCCATGCTCCAACAGCTCTAAGCATAAAGAAATGTCTCCCGACCCTATTCCTCACTCTCTTGGTTGCAATTGTAAATTGATGACCTCTTATCACTGACTCTCCAAGCAAAGGAAAACAGTTGTCCTGGCCAAAACTGGCTGCTGCATTTCCCAACAGTGACTACAGCTCAAAAGTACTTCATTAGCTGTGAAGTGCTTTGATTCGTCATGAGGCTGTGAAAGGTATAAATGCATTTTTCCCCCTTTTCCTTAATAAAACCCTTCATAATTTCAAAAGCCTTTATTAAATCTGCTCTTAGTTCTTTTTCTCCTCCAGTGGAAATAATTCTAGTATTTGAAGTCTTTTCTCATGACTATATTTTCCCATCCTTGGCATCAACCTGGAGAATCTACACGTTATGCTCTCTCTGGTTTTCATGTACTTTCAATAATGGAATGTTCAAAACTGCATACAGTACTCTTAACTAAGGCCTAACCATTGCCTTGTACAGCTTTATCGTGATTTCTTTATTCTTGTACTCTTAGCCTTAATTAATCAAATTCAATAATGGCTGAGCGTACAAGAGTTTAAAGTTCAATTGTACATCTATTTTACGCATCCCTTGCTAAAATATAATCTGTGATTTTATTGGTTTGGCTATTCTAGGCAGCTGTTACTTTTGTGTAATCGCTGCAAGAGCAAATGCATTAACTGATCAAATTAATTTTTAATGCAGCTTACTGTGGGATATTGTGTAAAAGGGAGAAAATCAACATAATCAAAATTTCTCTGGCCCACATACATTACATTAAATTTAATAAAATAACCGAAAAAATTGTGACTAACGTACAGAATTATTGCAATACAGATTTACCTCGTCACATTTGCATAATTCTCTTGAAGCAGTCGGTGGTGAGTCACTTTTTTTTTTGGCAGTAGAGAGTAACTGATACAGCTTTGTGAAAAAAAACTCAGTTACATAATACTGAACATTGCAGCTTTTCTTTCAACATATCCCCCAACCCCTTAGTGTTGGCATAATAAAGGAAGTATGCTCACTAATATCCTGTTTGAGCAGAAAAGCACTTTCCTCGGTCAGTGGGATTGCTGTAGCTTTACTTATTGTGCTGATTGAAGCTCTTTTAAATCAGCATAGAAGGTCATTAGATTTTTCCCATTTCAGAGATCTGTTTTATGCAAGATTTTGCTCTGTGTAACTATTAAAGGTCTAGATTTTCTTTTTTTTTTCATTCATGAAAAAGGTTCTTCTATTGTGGTAAGTGTTTTGTTCTAGTTTCATAATGAAGTCTCTTAATTAACCCTATCCTGATGTGATTGTGGCCTGAAGAGTTTCGGGTTTAAATTTGGTAGAGGATATCGGAGGGCCGAATGACCTACTCCTGCATCTATTTTCTATGTTCAATTAAGGTAACTTTTAATATATGTTAATCGAATATGGAAATTGAATGTAACTCGAATAAAGAATTATATTCTACTATTGTGCAGTAACCCAATCATTGATTAGTTATTTGGCACTAGTATGTTATAACCTGTTTCTGAGGCTGGAGAAATATTAGACAAAATAGTTCAAGAATGCTAGGCAGCTAAGTGGCTAATTTAATAACGACGACTTGGATTCATATAGTGCCTTTAACATAGAAAAACCTCCCAAAGCACTTCACAGAGGTGTAATCAAAAAATAGATGCAAAAGGAAAGTATGAGATATTGGGAGGAGTGATCAAAAACTTATGGTCAAAGAGATGGGCTTGAATGATGATTTTAAAGGAAAAGAGGCACGTCGAGAGACTCAGGCGTTTTTGGAGGTGCAGGGAGCATCCAGAATGTGAGGCCTTGCAGCTGAAGGCACAACCACCAATGGTGGGACAAAGAGGAGAGGCATTGGAAGAGGATGGTGCAGTCGGCTGTCAGAAGTTGCAGAGAAGTCGAGGACTAGGAAGAGGAATTAAGTACCATAGTTACACTCAACAGGGGATGTTGTTTGTGACTTTGGTTGGAGCTATTTTAATGCCTGATTGGAGAGATTCAAAAATGGAGTTGGGAGAAAAATGGGCATAGATTTAGGAAGTGATCATACATTCAAGGACTTTGGATAATAGGTCCTAGTTTTCAGGAACAAAGGTTTAAGGATGTTCATTTTTGAGGAGGATGATGGTGGTTTTGAAAGGGAAGGGAACAGAACCTGAGGAGGGGGAACCATTTACAATGTCAGCTCGCATAATGGGTCAAGAAAGGAAGTTGGTTTTCAACAATTTCGTTGAATAGGGTCCATGAATATAAAGCTCCAAGTCCAGGGAAATACGAAAATGGTTCCATGCAGCAGAGCAGGTCTCCAGTTATCCTGGTTAATCCTTGCCACTGGGTAAAGGCCTAGCTCTGTCAAGCCCGTGTAACCACACGTTAAAAAAAAATCCACGCACAGGCATCTTCCACCCCTTTTAATTGGAGTTCAGGACTGGAATATCGGGTCCTTCATTGAAATGTCTGTGAACTTGTGGAAGCAAGTCATCCTCGTTCTATGATGATGATGGAATAGGGTCCAGGGTGCAGGAGGTGATCTTGTGGACAAGGTAAGCTTGGAGAAAGAATAGGGGGAGATGGGAGAGAAGCTAGATGCAGGTTCAGGACTGGTGGGGGGAGGCATGGCTTGATGGACAGGTTCAGGACTGGTGCGGGGAGGGAGTCTAGGGGGAGGCGTGGCAAAGAAAAGATAGGAAAAGCTGCAGATGCAGCTGTACAGATAGTCTCAAACATGCGCTCCTTGTACTTATTGGAGGTGAGGGCATGGGACAGGAGAGAGGGGTTAAGGAGACAGCTGTTAGTGGAGAAAAGAAACTTGGGGGGCCGGGGGAGTGGAAGATTTCCTAATTATGGTGAAATTATAAACTGGTTCTTTAAAAATGCATGTGGGGTTTTACAAATGACAAGACCTGGGGAAACCATTAATGTAGCTGAGAGGTCTGGACTAATTCAATAGTCAGTTAAGGAGAACCATGTGATAACACTGATTCATCTGGCATAATTAGCTGACTGAATTGGTATTTTCTCATTTATTTTACAATAAAACTACTGTGTAGATGGTGCAACAAACTTTTTATGCTACAAGAAAACAAGATATGTTGTAGATTAGAAGCTACTTTTACAAACTGCTTTCAGTAAGAGAATGATGTCGACCGAGAAACCATCAACGGCAGGTTGGGGCCATAGAAGGAGCGCCGAGCGGTGGCCATGAGCAGTGTGGCGGCATATCACTGCAAGGTGCAGGAGAGCAATGGCAGCGAAGAGTGATGTCAAGGTCCAGATCGGTGATTGGAGCGTGGGCAGATACAGCAGGAGCGGCGAGGTCGGGGAAAAGGAGCGGCGAGAGATTGTAGAGGGACGTGATCGGGGCCCAGGAGAGGCGAGGGCCCAGGGGCAGCACGGGCCAGCCCACACTGCGATATGTTTGCGCACTAGGTCCGTGCAGCAGAGCAGGTCTCCAGTCGTCTTGGTTAACCCTTGCCACTGGACCAAGACCTAGCTCTGTCAAGCCCGTGTGGTGGCTGGTGTGCAACGGCCACCACACGTTTTTTTTAAAAAAATCCACGTATGGGCATTTTCCACCCTTCAGGATGTAGTTCAGGACTTGGAATGTTAAGTCCTTCATTGAAACACCTGTGAACTCATCCTTTTTTGGCGTGGAAGCAAGTCATCCTCGTTTCGAGGGACTGCCTATGATGATGGATGCCATATTTTTGACAATCAAAATAATGATGTTCTTTGAGGAAAGTGGTAATTATAATGCCCTAAAGCCTATTAATATGTGTAAGAGTGGAATCCCTGCCCTACCTGTTGTGCTGCATTTTGCACCAGGCTTGTGGGGGAAAAAAACTGTACCACATTATGAAGAACCTTTTTGGGGGCGGGGAAGTGTCCGGGGGAAATGTTCTACTGACAAACATAAGCATTTCTCTAGGTCTGTGATGCCACCATCAAAACTATTTGAATTGCCACCTTTACATTAAAAAGAACAATGAAACATGTTCCCTCCCTTTCACTGCACTCCCAGCGAAATTTCTTTTTGGCATGGGTTGCCCCACTCCAAATCTTGGAATTAGCATTGATGTCCTCACCAACTATTTTCACCTCTACTTGGAAACCCACCCCCAGGACATAGTAATGTTTTATTTTGATTCATCAAAAAGTAGGTGCTTTTCTCCAACTGTTCATGAGTACAAAGCTGAAGTTTTTCATGTGATTTGCTATATGCAGTTGTTATGCATCAAGCTTTCTGTTACAATTTGATGCTAATAGAAAACTTGTGAGCACTCTCTGTATTCAAGAAATGAATGATTGGCAGGAATAACAACAGCACAGTGTGCTGGCAAGTTTCCTCAGTAAGTGATTTTAAAATCCATGGGTGGGCAACTGAATATTTTTGCTACATCAGAGGGTGCTCAAACCTCGGTGGATACTCATCTTCGTTGCAATGCCAATAGTTTGTTTGAAGTTGGTCTGTCTTTTTGCTCTATGCCATGAATGGAAAGTATTCTGTGTGTCGATAATAAATATATATTATCAATGGGCAAAGGGAAAAGTTTGATACAAAATTTATTCAAGTTTTTATATGGTTTAGCTAGCCTTCAACCAATTGTTATAAATATTAGTGAATTTTTGTGCTCGCTCTGCTGATTGCCGCTCCCCATCTCATGCCTTCCCCCTCCCCAGAGTCAACTGAAGTTGTGGTATTCCTGTAAAGTGCCTGTTTAGATTTAAAGATTTATTTTCTATCAAAAACCATAGTATCTCTAGCCTCATGTCACAAAATCCACAGATTTCATTCCTCCATACCAGATGACTGCTGAAGAGGTTTTGGCCAGAAAGACATCCTCCGACATCTATTTTGGTCATTCAGCCAATCTGGGACTTCACTAGGACCATGACCAGCCGACCAATCCCAGTAGATCCAGCTCCGTGCTTGCTGGGCCTGCCCATTGGAGACACAATGCCCTCTGTAATGAGCAGACTAGCACAATTCTTAAGCTGCAAGATGATGCAGCCACCTTCTGGTGAAGTGCAGCCCTTCCACAGAAAACATGAATCTATGAGAATATATGCCGTCTCTTGTCGGGAACTGTGGAAATACCAAGCAGTCTGGGGCTCATTCACTGAACGCGGACTGCACCGCAGCACAGCAGCCCACCCACTGGCCGTGAAGGGCAATGACTCCCAACGAATATGACCACAAGCGTGCTGGGCGTCTTCCCCTTTACCCTGGCCTAACTGACCTCAGAAACCAAGATCAAATAAGCCGCTTCAACTACCTCACCTGCTGTGCTCTGTGTAATTACAGTCCCTCTCCCAAACACTATATAATCAAAATGGCTTTATATACAATATATGTGAACGTACCCCTTCATAAAATCTGTGAATGTACAATGGCCTTGTGTTCGAAACCGGGTCATTGTAGGTTTATGGTTTTTTTTTTAATTGGCAAGACCTTGCTAAATTACGGGTTGTTAGCTAAATTACAGGTTGTATGCCAAACTGACACGTAAAATAAATTGTTATATCTTTTCAAGCGCTATTTTTACACTTGCCCAGTAAATTGAAATGTAAAACAATCATCATTATTAATGGGCCTTCCTTTGCATTGAACTTCCAAGTGTGCAATACAGTTATTGACTGAAATGCAAACACAAACCTCTTCCAACACTACTCTTCCTGTGTCCTGATATATCGAGTCATTATCTGAATCAAAAAACCACAGTAAAAGTGCTATTCTGTTTTGTTTTGGCTCCAATTAGTCACACTTTGCAGCACTGGTCACATGCTGTTTGTAATTAACCACCTAGCATTATGCTACGTATTTAAGTTACTGCCCATTCTCATTGTGCTTCTGTCATTGTAGCTTCCTTGACAACATGACCAGCATGGAGAACAGAAATTTTACAAAATCTCAAAACAAAGAGTTTTAACTTTCTTGCTAGAAAATATGGCATCCTCCAATGGTTAGTGAGAAATAGACTTGCAATTTGCCAGAATTACTGTCCATGTCCAAACAGGTTATCAACATTTAGGACTGTTTCTTGGTTTAATCCAACAGTATATTTACAAATGCAGAACTTGTCACTATAGAAAAATAGGTGCAGGAGTAGGCCATTCAGCCCTTCGAGCCTGCACCGCCATTCAGTGAGTTCATGACTAAGCATGCAACTTCAGTACCCCATTCCTGCTTTCTCGCCATACCCCTTGATCCCCCGAGTAGTAAGGACTACATCTAACTCCTTTTTGAATATATTTAGTGAACTGGCCTCAACAACTTTCTGTGCAGAGAATCCCACAGGTTCACCACTCTCTGGCTGAAGAAGTTTCTCCTCATCTCAGTCCTAAATGGCTTACCCCTTATCCTGAGACTGTGTCCCCTGGTTCTGGATTTCCCCAACATTGGGAACATTTTTCCTGCATCTAACCTGTCTAAACCCGTCAGAATTTTAAACGTTTCTATGAGATCCCATCTCATTCTTCTGAACTCCAGTGAATACAAGCCCACTTGATCCAGTCTTTCTTGATATGTCAGTCCCGCCATCCCGGGAATCAGTCTGGTGAACCTTCACTGCACTCCCTCAATAGCAAGAATGACCTTCCTCAAGTTAGGAGACCAAAACTGTACACAATACTCCAGGTGTGGCCTCACCAAGGCCCTGTACAACTGTAGCAACACCTCCCTGCCCCTGTACTCAAATCCCCTCGCTATGAAGGCCAACATGCCATTTGCTTTCTTAACCGCCTGCTGTACCTGCATGCCAACCTTCAATGACTGATGTACCATGACACCCAGGTCTCATTTCATCTCCCCTTTTCCTAATCTGTCACCATTCAGATAATAGTCTGTCTCTGGCGGTAAAAACAGAAAGTGGATAACCTCACATTTATCCACATTATACTTCATCTGCCATTGATTTGCCCACTCACCTAACCTATCCAAGTCACTCTGCAATCTCATAGCATCCTCCTCGCAGCTCACACTGCCACCCAACTTAGTGTCATCCGCAAATTTGGAGCTACTACATTTAATCTCCACGTCTAAATCATTAATGAACAATGTAAACAGCTGGGGCCCCAGCACAGAACCTTGCGGTACCCCACTAGTCACTGCCTGCCATTCTGAAAAGTACCCATTTATTCCTACTCTTTGCTTCCTGTCTGCCAACCAGTTCTCAATCCACGTCAGCACACTACACCCAATCCCATGTGCTTTAACTTTGCACATTAATCTCTTGTGTGGGATCTTGTCGAAAGCCTTCTGAAAGTCCAAATACACCACATCAACTGGTTCTCCCTTGTCCACTCTACTGGAAACATCTTCAAAAAATTCCAGAAGATTTGTCGAGCATGATTTCCCTTTCACAAATCCATGCTGACTTGGACCTATCATGTCACCTCTTTCCAAATGCGCTGCTATGACATCCTTAATAATTGATTCCATCATTTTACCCACTACTGAGGTCAGGCTGACCGGTCTATAATTCCCTGTTTTCTCTCTCTCTCTTTTTTTTTTAAAAAGTGGGGTTACATTGGCTACCCTCCACTCCATGGGAACTGATCCAGAGTCAATGGAATGTTTGACAATGACTGTCAATGCATCCGCTATTTCCAAGGCCACCTCCTTAAGTACTCTAGGATGCAGTCCATCAGGCCCTGGGAATTTATCGGCCTTCAATCCCATCAATTTCCCCAACACAATTTCCCGACTAATAAGGATTTCCCTCAGTTCCTCCTTCTTACTAGACCCTCTGACCCCTTTTATATCCGGAAGGTTGTTTGTGTCCTCCTTAGTGAATACCGAACCAAAGTACTTGTTCAATTGGTCTGCCATTTCTTTGTTCCCCGTTATGACTGCCCCTGATTCTGACTGCAGGGGACCTACGTTTGTCTTTACTAACCTTTTTCTCTTTACATATCTATAGAAGCTTTTGCAGTCCGTCTTAATGTTCCCTGCAAGCTTCCTCTCGTACTCCATTTTCCCTGCCCTAATCAAACCCTTTGTCCTCCTCTGCTGAGTTCTAAATTTCTCCCAGTCCCCGGGTTCGCTGCTATTTCTGGCCAATTTGTATGCCACTTCCTTGGCTTTAATACTATCCCTGGTTTCCCTTGACAGCCATGGTTGAGCCACCTTCCCTTTTTTATTTTTACACCAGACAGGGATGTACAATTGTTGTAGTTCATCCATGCGGTCTCTAAATGTCTGCCATTGCCCATTCACTGTCAACCCCTTAAGTATCATTCGCCAATCTATCCTAGCCAATTCACGCCTCATACCTTCAAAGTTACGCTTCTTTAAGTTCTGGACCATGGTCTCTGAATTAACTGTTTCATTCTTCATCCTAATGTAGAATTCCGCCATATTATGGTCACTCTTCCCCAAGGGGCCTCGCACAACGAGATTGCTAATTAATCCCCTCTCATTACACAACAGCCAGTCTAAGATGGCCTCCCCCCCCCCCCCCCCTAGTTGGTTCCTCGACATATTGGTCTAGAAAACCATCCCTTATGCACTCCAGGAAATCCTCTTCCACTGTATTGCTTCCAGTTTGGTTAGCCCAATCCATATGCATATTAAAGTCACCCATGATAACTGCTGCACCTTTATTGCATGCACCCCTAATTTCCTGTTTGATGCCCTCCCCAACATCACTACTACTGTTTGGAGGTCTGTACACAACTCCCACTAACGTTTTTTGCCCTTTGGTGTTCTGCAGCTCTACCCATATAGATTCCACATCATCCAAGCTAATGTCCTTCCTAACTATTGCATTAATCTCCTCTTTAACCAGCAATGCTACCCCACCTCCTTTTCCTTTTATTCTATCCTTCCTGAATGTTGAATACCCTTGGATGTTGAGTTCCCAGCCCTGATCATCCTGAAGCCACGTCTCTGTAATTCCAATCACATCATATCTGTTAACATCTATTTGCACAGTTAATTCATCCACCTTATTACGGATACTCCTTGCATTAAGACACAAAGCCTTCAGGCTTGTTTTTTTTAACACCCTTTGACCGTTTAGAATTATGATGTCGTGTGGCCCTTTTTGTTTCTTGCCTTTGTTTACTCGGCCTTCCACTATTGCTTTTTATCTTTCTACCATCTGTTTCTGACTCCATATTACTTTGCCCTGTCTCACTGCATAGGTTCCCATCCCCTGCCATATTAGTTTAAACACTCCCGAACTGCATCAGCAAATGTTACCCCCAGGACATCCGTTCCAGTCCTGCCCAAGTGCAGACCGTCCCTTTTGTACAGGTCCCACCTCTCCCAGAACTGGTTCCAATGTCCCAGGAATTTGAATCCCTCCCTCTTGCACCACTGCTCAAGCCACATATTTATTCTAACTATCCTGCTCCCTCTACTCTGATTAGCACGTGGCATTGGTAGCAATCCAGAGATTACTACCTTTTGAGGTCCTACTTTTTAATTTAACTCCTAGCTCCCTAAATTCAGCTTGTATTCACCTCTTCCCGCTTCTTACCTATATCATTGGTACCTACATGTACCACGACAACTGGCTGATCACCCTCCCTCTCCAGAATGCTCTGCAGCCTTCATAGCGAGAGGATTTGAGTATAGGAGCAGGGAGGTCTTACTACAGTTGTACAGGGCCTTGGTGAGGCCACACCTTGAATATTGTGTACAGTTTTGGTCTCCTAATCTGAGGAAGTACATTCTTGCTATTGAGGGATTGCAGCGAAAGTTCACCACACTGATTCCCAGGATGACAGGACTGACATAATAAAGAAAGACTGCATCGACTAGGAATTTAGAAGAATGAGAGGGGATCTCATAGAAACATATAAAATTCTGACGGGATTGGACAGGTTAGATGCAGGAAGGATGTTCCCGATGTTGGGGAAATCCAGAACAAGGGGTCACAGTCTAAGGATAAGCGGTAAGACATTTAGGACCGAGATGAGGAGAAACGTCTTCACTAAGAGAGTTGTGAGCATGTGGAATTCTAAATGGCTAAAGGGATCAAGGGGTATGCAGAGAAAGCAGGAATGGGTTACTGAAGTGCATGATCAGCCATGATCATATTGAACAGTGGTGCAGGCTCGAAGGGCCGAATAGCCTACTCCTGCACCTATTTTTTACGCTTCTATGTTACAAAGCCAATTATCCCATATGCTTTCGAAACCACCTTTCAAGATTTGAGAATATGCACCCCCAAGTCTCTCTGCTCTTGCACCTCCTCTCTCCAAATATAACCATTTGGATTTAACTGCCTGTCCATGTTGTTTCTCCCAAAGTGCATTTTTTCACAATTATCCACATTAAATTGCATTTGCCAGGTGTTTACCTATTTCACCATTATGTCTATGTCCTCATGAAGTCTGCTACTATAATGCTCACTACTTATTACGTTGCCAAGTTGTGTATCGTCCACAAGCTTCGAAATTGTAGTCTCTATACCCAAGTCCAGGTCATTTATATGTAACAAGAAAAGCAATGGTCCTAATACTGACCCCTGGGGGGACCCCACTGCATACTTCTCCAGTCAGAAAGCACCTCGACATGTGTTTCTTGTTATTTGTGAAAGTCATGCTGACTAATAACATTTTAACAAATACATAATACTTATGCACAGTAGAGCTGAGTGATTCATTGTGTTGTCACTAGTTGATCTCCTATAGCGTTCTTCACGTGTAGTTGGGGCTTGGAACATGGTTACTGATGATTACTGGGCCCCTCATGATGGTCCTCCAAGTTCAGAATCAAACCCTGATGCTGAACATGTATATACTACTTAAAATAATTAATTGGTCTCCATGGGTAGGCTGGGGCTGGAGAACAATTACAGATATTTACTTACCTTATTCTGAAATCCCAGGCAGACAATTTTGCCTGCTGGAGCAATATTATTACTCAGACAGAAAAAGCCTTAATAGTGTGAGGAGCCATGTTAATTACCATGTCAACGCCCAGGTGTCAATCACTTTTATTTTCCAAATTTCACGCTGGTAGAAACATAGAAACAGGAGTAGACCATTTAGCTCCTCAAGCCTGTTTTGCCATTCAATTACATCATGGCTGATCGGTACCTCGGCTCCATTTATCCACCTTTGCTCCATATCCCTTGATACTCTTACCATACAAAAATCTATCCGAGTCTTGAAAATTTTAATTGACCAAGCATCCACAACATTTTGGCTGAGATGAAGTGCTTCTTGACATCAACCCTGAACAGCCTAGCTTTAATTTTAAGGTTAAGTTCCCTTCTGGACTCCTCCGTTAGAGGAAATAGCTTCTATCTACCCTACATATAAGACTCTGTCCTTGCTAAAGATTCTATTGTCTGAAATATTTAGTTCCAAATCATGGTCAGTTTGTAGGCTAATCTCTGTAATGGCTACTACATTATACCCTTGAAGGAAGACTTAAGGTTTCAGGCTTTTCTGTTTTCGCGGCGAAAACGGAGGTGGAGTGGGAAAGTTACTGGCTGGGAACAGTTTGTGCTTTAGTATGGAAATTTCAGCATTTGGGCCCTGCGTCAGGGGGCACAGTGCTGAGGGAGGTATTGTACACTTTTCGTGGCGCAAGGATGGGAAAGTTGCGAACTAAACTGCCGGGCCGTGTGCGGCCCAAGAGAGGGGAGAGGGGGGATTCTTTAAAAAAAAAACACAAAAACATTCCCAAAACATTGCCTACACCACCACAACACAAATCGCAAAAAAACAAACACTCGCACTTACCTATGGAGTATTTTACCTTCCTCTGGACCGCATTGATTTCCCAGGTGGTCATTGTAGACACACTTCCGGGTGCAAGGATCTCGGTGTCACAACCAGAGGCATTGTACACCCGGTGCAGCTCTTCCAGGCGGTGCTGCTTACTCCGCCGCAAAACCAGACCAGACGATCGCGCAGGAGACCTCAATGCCACATTTCACGCCGATCCGGGGCGAAACCCAGAGCGCAAAGGACCGGAAAATCCAGCCCCTAGAATCAGAAAGCACAGAAGGAGGCCATTTAGCCCATCGTGCCTGTCAGCTCTCCAACTTCCCTGCTCTTTTCCCTTGGCGCTCCACATGTTTCCTTTTCAAGTATATATCCAATTCCTTTTTGAAATAACTTGCATTTATATAGCACCTTTCACGATTTCAGATGTCCCAAAGTGCTTTACAACCAATTAAGTACTTTTGTAGTGACACTACTGTTGTAATGTGGAAAACGTGGCAGCCAATTTGTGCACAGCGAGGTCCTACAAACAACAATAAAATAATGACCAGATAATCGGTTTTAGTGATCCTGGTTTAAATTTTCTAAAGTCTTCGATTGAGAGGTTATCAAAATTACTCAAGGGCAATCTGCCATGTCACTGGGCTCTGATCTGCCATCAGTACTTTTCCTTTGTCCACTTTTTCTACAATACTTAATAGTCAGGGACAGAATGAGAACAGGAAGGGGACATTCTGGTCCCAATATTCCTCTAATTTGTTCCCCATCCCTTTTTTGGGCACAACTGAGAGGAAAATGGCCACAGAAACTTTGTGCCTATTTTGCTCTGGGTTTGCACTGCCCCACCATTTCCTTTGGCCTCAATATTGCACTGGTATTTCCATCCAAATAAGATAAATGTCATTGTCTGATGATGTGATCAGCACCCGCCCCTGGATTACCTCTACTTACTCCAGGTGCATTTTATGTGCAGACTGTCTATAAAAGTAATGGTAAAGGACAGAAGGGCTGTGTTTCTAATCCCATACCTTTCATTGGATCAGACAGGAAGCATTTCACAAGTGAGTTTCAAATTTGCAAGTTCCTTGTGATAGCTGCATTACAGAGTTCCTGGTTGAGTAACCGAGCGTCTCTTTGCAGGCACTGGTTATGGAGGCCTGGAGGGCAGACCAAGTGCTGTGGGCATTCTGCGTCTCTAGGTTGTGAGGTGCTGGCTGTATAGGGCTCTCTTAGCTGGGTCCTTAAGTGCTCCGGCATTTACTTTTTTGCGGCACTGCTTCTGCTGCCCCCTCCGCTTTGGGGCATTGTTGATGTTGGTGATGGATCGGATTAGGCTGTGGTCCATGCAGCAATCGTCGGCTCCTGTCATGGCGCGGGTGATGCGCACATCCTTGTGATCCCTGGCTTAGACGATGCCATAGTTGTGCAGGTGCCAGTGCTTGGAGCGAGGGTGTTGCCATGATGCACCCTCAGGAAGGACAGACGGGAAGGAAAAGGAGGTGGGGTAGCGTTACTGGTGAAAGCGAAGATTAACGCAATAGTAAGGAAGGACATTAGCGTGGATGATGTGGAATCTATATGGGTAGAGCTGTGAAACACCAAAGGACAGAAAATGTTAGTGGGAGTTATGTACAGACCACCAAACAGAAGTAGCGAGGTTGGGGATGGCATCAAACAGGAAATTAGGGACACGTGCAATAAGGGTACAGCGGTTATCATAGATGACTTTAATCTACATGTTGATTGGGCGAATCAAACTGGTAGCAATACTGTGGAAGAGGATTTCCTGGAGTGTATAAGGGATGGTTTTCTAGACCAATATGTCGAGGAACCAACCAGAGAGCAGGCCATCCTAGACTGGGTCTTGTGTAACGAGAGAGGATTAATTAGCAATCTCGTCGTGAGGGGCCTCTTGGGTAAGAGTGACCATAAGATGGTAGAATTCTTCATTGAGATAGAGAGTGACAGTTAATTCAGAGATTAGGGTCCTGAACTTAAAGAAAAGGAAACTTTGACGGTGTGAGACGTGAATTGGCTAGGATAGACTGGAGAATGATACTTAAAGGGTTGACGGTGGATAGGCAATGGCAGACATTTAAATATCACATGGATGAACTACAACAATTGTACATCCCTGTGTGGCGTAAGAATAAAAAAGGGAAGGTGCCTTAACCGTGGCTAACCAGGGGAATTAGGGAAAGTGTTAATCCAAGGAAGAGGCATATAAATTGGCCAGAAAAAGCAACAAACCTGAGGACTGGGAGAAATTTAGAATTCAGCAGAGGAGGACAAAGGGTTTAATTAGGAGAGGGGAAATAGAGTATGAGAGTAAGCTGGCAGGGAAAATAAAAACTGACTGCAAAAGCTTCTATAGATATGTTAAGAGAAAAAGATTAGTGAAGACTAATGTAGGTCCCTTGCAGTCAGAATCGGGTGAATTGATAATGGGGAACAAGGAAATGGCAGACCATTGGAACAAATACTTTGGTTCTGTCTTCACTAAGGAATTCACGAATAACCTCCCGAAAATACTAGGGGACCGAGGGTCTAGTGAGAAGGGGGAACTGAGGGAAATCTTTATTAGTCAGGAAATAGTTAAGGAAATTGAAGGGACTGAAGGCCGATAAATCCCCAGGGCCCGATAGTCTGCATCCCAGAGTACTTAAGGAAGTGGCCCTTGAAATAATAGATGCATTGATGGTCATTTTCCAATATTCAATGGACTCTGGTTCAGTTCCTATGGATTGGAGGGTAGCTAATGTAATCCCGCTTTTTAAAAAAGGAGGGAGAGAAAACAGGGAATTATAGACCGGTTAGCCTGACATCGGTGGTGGGGAAAATGCTGGAATCAATTATTAAAGATATAATAGCAGCGCATTTGGAAAGCAGTGACAGGATCAGTCCAAGTCAGCATGGATTTATGAAAGGGAAATCATGCTTGACAAATCTTCTCGAGTTTTTTGAGGATGTAACTAGTAGAGTTACTTCTGGGGAAGTCCAGAACCAGTGGTCACAGTCTAAAGATAAGGGGTAAGCCATATAGGACTGAAATGAGGAGAATCTTTTTCTCCCAGAGAGTTGTGAACCTATGGAATTCTCTGCACAGAAAGTTGTTGAGTCCAATTCTTTGGACATATTCAAAAGGGAGTTAGATGTGGCCCTTAGGGCTAAAAGGATCAAGGGGTATGGAGAGAAGGCAGGGGTGCGGTACTGAGGTTGCATGATCAGCCATGATCATATTGAATGGCGGTGCAGACTCGAAGGGCCGACTGGCATGCTCATGCACCTATTTTCTATGTTTCTTTGCCTTCTATTTGTCCCTCTAACGGAACAAGGTGTTGGTGATGACAAGTTCATGCTCTAGACATTTTGTCAGGAGTAGGGTACCACTGGAGTTGGCTTTCCCTACTCCCTCTCTGCCAATCATACCCCCCCCCCGGAGGTCTGTGTCCGACACGAGGACTGGTTTGATGAGAATGATCAGGAGATCCAAGAACTAATACATCGCAACGCAGGGCATTTCTGAGCCTTAAACAACAAACCAATGAGGAGCTCCTCCCGGAGTCACAGTGCGGATTTCGGCCCCTACGGGGCACAATGAACATGATTTTTGCAGGGAACAGCGCCAGCCCTTATACATGTCCTTTTTTGACCTTACAAAGGCCTTTGTCACTGTCAACCGCGAGGGTCTATGGAGTGTCCTCCTCCACTTCGGATGCCCCTAAAAAGTCATTACCATCCTCCGCCTGCTCCACGACGACATGCAGGGCGTGATCCTTACCAACGGATCCATCACAGACCCAATCCACATCCGGACCAGGGTCAAACAGGGCTGCGTCATTGCCCCGACCCTCTTAATCTTTCTCACCACCATGCTCCACCTCTTGGGAACTTCCTATCAACAAGAGCAGGCATCGACGACGAGATCCAACACCGCCTCCAGTGCAGCAGTGCAGCCTTTGGCCGCCTGAGGAAAAGAGTGTTCGAACACCAGGCCCTCAAAACTGCTACCAAGCTCATGGTCTACAGGGCTGTAGTAATACCTGCCCTCCTGTATGGCTCAGAGACATGAACTATGTACAGCAGACACCTCAAGTTGCTGGAGAAATATCACTAACGATGTCTCCGCAAGATCTTACAAATCCCCTGGCAGTGCAGGCGTACCAACATCAGCGTCCACATCCAGGCTAACATCCCCAGCATTGAAGCACTGACCACAATCAGTCAGCTCTGCTGGGCAGGCCACATAGTTCGCATGCCACCGACATCAACATTGCCCCAAAGTGGAGGGGGCAGCAGAAGCAGTGCCGCAAAAAAGTCAATGCTGGAGCACTTAAGGACCCAGCTAAGAGAGCCCTATACAGCCAGCAGCTCACAGCTAACCTGGCATGCCTTGACGACCTAGAGATGCAGAATGCCCACAGTACTTGGTCTGCCTTCCAGGCCTCCATAACCAGTGCCTGCAAAGAGACGCTCGGTTACTCAACCAGGAACTCTGTAATACAGCTATCACAAGGAACTTGCAAGTTTGAAACTCACTTGTGAAATGCTTCCTGTCTGATCCAATGAAAGGTATGGGATTAGAAACACAGCCTTTCTGTCCTTTACCATTACTTTTATAGACAGTCTGCACATAAAATGCACCTGGAGTAAGTAGAGGTAATCCAGGGGCGGGTGCTGATCACATCATCAGAAAGTGACATTTATCTTATTTGGATGGAAATACCAGTGCAATATTGAGGCCAAAGGAAATGGTGGGGCAGTGCAAACCCAGAGCAAAATAGGCACAAAGTTTCTGTGGCCATTTTCCTCTCGGTTGTGCCCAAAAAAGGGATGGTGAACAAATTAGAGGAATATTGGGACCAGAATGTCCCCTTCCTGTTCTCACTCTGTCCCTGACTATTAAGTATTGTAGAAAAAGTAGACAAAGGAAAAGTACTGATGGCAGATCAGAGCCCAGTGACATGGCAGATTGCCCTTGAGTAATTTTGATAACCACTCAATCGAAGACTTTAGAGAGTTTAAACCAGGATCACTAAAACCGATTATCTGGTCATTATTTTATTGTTGTTTGTAGGACCTCGCTGTGCACAAATTGGCTGCCACGTTTTCCACATTACAACAGTAGTGTCACTACAAGAGTACTTAATTGGTTGTAAAGCACTTTGGGACATTTGAAATCGTGAAAGGTGCTATATAAATGCAAGTTATTTCAAAAAGGAATTGGATATATACTTGAAAAGGAAACATGTGGAGTGCCAAGGGAAAAGAGCAGGGAAGTTGGAGAGCTGACAGGCACGATGGGCTGAATGGCCTCCTTCTGTGCTCTCTGATTCTAGGGGCTGGATTTTCCGGTCCTTTGCGCTCCGGGTTTCGTCCCGGATCGGCGTGAAATGTGGCATTGAGGTCTCCTGCGCGATCCCCGGTCTGGTTTTGCGGCGGAGCTAAGCAGCAATGTCTGGAAGAGCTGCACCGGGTGTGCAATGCCTCTGGTTGCGACACCGAGATCCTTGCGCCCGGAAGAGTGTGTGCAATGACCACCTGGGAAATCGATGCGGTCCAGCATAGAACATAAGAACGTAAGAATTAGGAACAGAAGTAGGCCATCTAGCACTTCGAGCCTGCTCCGCCATTCAACAAGATCATGGCTGATCTGGCCGTGGACTCAGCTCCACTTACCCGCCCGCTCCCCATAACCCTTAATTCCGTTATTGGTTAAAAATCTATCTATCTGTGATTTGAATACATTCAATGAGCTAGCCTCAACTGCTTCCTTGGGCAGAGAATTCCACAGGTTCACAACCCTCTGGGAGTCGAAATTCCTTTTCAACTCGGTTTTAAATTGGCTCCCCCGTATTTTGAGGCTGTGCCCCCTCGTTCTAGTTTCCCCGACCAGTGGAAACAACCTCTGCCTCTATCTTGTCTATCCCTTTCATTATTTTAAATGTTTCTGTAAGATCACCCCTCATCCTTCTGAACTCCAGCGAGTAAAGACCCAGTCTACTCCTTCTATCATCATAAGGTAACCCCCTCATCTCCGGAATCAGCCTAGTGAATCGTCTCTGTACCCCCTCCAAGGCTAGTATATCCTTCCTTAAGTAAGGTGACCAAAACTGCACACAGTACTCCAGGTGCGGCCTCACCAATACCCTGTACAGTTGCAGCAACACCTCCCTGCTTTTGTACTCCATTCCTCTCGCAATGAAGGGCAACATTCCATTCACCTTCCTGATTACCTGCTGCACCTGCAAACTAACTTTTTGGGATTCATACACAAGGACCCTCAGGTCCCTTTGCACTGCAGCATGTTGTAATTTCTCCCCATTCAAATAATATTTCCTTTTACTGTTTTTTTTTCCCACGGTGGATGACCTCACATTTTCCGACATTGTATTCCATCTGCCAAACCTTAGCCCATTTGCTTAACCTATCTAAATCTCTTTGCAGCCTCTCTCTGTCCTCTACACAACCCGCTTTCTCACTAATCTTTGTGCCATCTGCAAATTTTGTTACACTACACTCTGTCCCCTCTTCCAGGTCATCTATAGTTGTGGTCCCAGTACTGACCCCTGTGACACACCACTAACCACTGATTTCCAACCAGGAAAGGACCCATTTATCCCGACTCTGCTTTCTGTTAGCCAGCCAATTCTCTATCCATGCTAATACATTTCCTCTGACTCCGCGTACCTTTATCTTCTGCAGTAACCTTTTGTGTGGCACCTTATCGAATGCCTTTTGGAAATCTAAATACACCACATCCATCGGTACACCTCTATCCACCATGCTCATTATATCCTCAAAGAATTCCAGTAAATTAGTTAAACATGATTTTCCCTTCATGAATCCATGTTGCGTCTGCTTGATTGCAGTATTCCTTTACTAATGCCAAAAGAGAAAGATCTTATAATTCACTTTTTGTATTAAAACACAAGACCATCTTTTTGGAGGGATGGGACTCTACAGTTTTAAGCTATTCCATAGCCACTTTAACCATGAAGTTTATCGTTGCAGCATTGAAACTCCATTAAGAGGAAATTGCGACAAGATTTTATGCTAAACGTTGGCAGTCCGAAGCCATACTGTTGCTGCATTACGTCAGAATATCCCTGTCTTAAGTATCTGTCAATGATGCTCTAATGTCTGTTTTAGATACCACTCAACCATTCTCAAACCTGTGTTACAAAAATTGAAACTCTTTTAATAAAAGCTGGTATTTAGAGAGCGCACACATGCGCAAAGGCACCAAACAATTTCTGCACATGAGATTATTTGTATAGACTTGACCATTGTCCATTTTAATTTCAAACATTAACTGTTGAACAGTCAGATTAAACAATATACTGCTTTTCATATGAATGCATAATACACAATTATGATTTTTAGTTACCAATTAAAAGTTCGTTTTTAAAGGAACTGGATTGTCCTTTAGTTATGGGATGTGAACTCGTACAATCTAGGCTGATTGGGTAACACTTACTTTTATCCAATGTACTTTTGATTGGTTAAAGGTGGGCGGTTTCCAGGGCAGAAAGCCCAGCTCTTTCTCCCCCCCCCCCCCCCCCCATGCTGTTCTGTCCTTCACCTGGATATTGCTAGGACTCTGCATCTACTTGATCTTCTGGAAGCTTCTGCTGAAACTGTTCTACTGAACCATTAAGGGATTTTTACCTGCCACAAAAAGGTTACCTCAATTATTTTCTGTGTTCCTCGGCTGAACTCTACTTCTCAGCTGACTTCTGTGCTTTATCTTGCTGCTACATTGGCTCATGGGCTGAAGCCCACAATTACTCTTTGACTGGATCTGTGATGTACTCTACTCTTAGTTTCCTGGACTTCACTCTGCTGGTTCCCTGGATTTTTTTCGATTGACACCTGGTACATAATCTACTCCTGAATCATTTATTGCTCATCTAAAGACTCCTGGATCAAATACTGCTCTTATTGATACCTGAACTGGATTTTGCTCCTCTGATGG
The DNA here is from genome assembly GCF_044704955.1 of Pristiophorus japonicus. Taxonomy (NCBI): domain Eukaryota; kingdom Metazoa; phylum Chordata; class Chondrichthyes; family Pristiophoridae; genus Pristiophorus; species Pristiophorus japonicus. Next base: position 398,548,201 of record NC_091977.1, on the reverse strand, counting down.
TTTTTGGATTAAGCCTATCTTAGCTCATTATTGGCTCCAAGCTGAAACTTTGTTCTGCTGGATTCCATACCAGAATTTGCTCCACTGCTCTCTCCTGTGTGGAGGCTACTTTCTTCAGACAAGCCCTGAGATTTCAGACAGCTTACCTTTCTTGTATCAGCCTTTACCCTAAAAATCTTGGTTGCCCTGCCTGCCTTTCTGCCATCATCCATGTATGGCTTTCCTCTGTGTCCATGTGTGCAGTTGGCTTTCACTCTGGATCTGAGCTCATACTTACTTTTGCATTTCAGCCCTGTTTTTTTTTATTCATTGGATGCGGGTGTCATTGGTACAAGGGAATAGAGTATAAAAGCAGAGAAGTCCTACTACAACTGTACAGGATATTGGTGAGGCCACACCTTGAGTACTGCGAACAGTTTTGGTCTCCGTATTTAAGGAAGGATATACTTGCATTGGAGACTGTTCAGAGAAGGTTCACGAGGTTGATTCCGAAGATGAGGGGGTTGACTTATGAAGATAGGTTGGGCGTATACACATTGAAATTCAGAAGAATGAGAGGTGAACTTTTTGAAACATAGAAGATGATGAGGGGGCTTGACAAGGTGGATGCAGAGAGGATATTTCCACTCATGAGGGAAACTAAAACTAGGAGACATAGTCTGAGAATAAGTGGTCGCCCATTTAAAACTGAGATGAGGAGGAATTTCTTCTGAGGGTTGTGAATCTGTGGAATTCTCTGCTCTAGAGAGCTGTGGAGGCTGGGTCATTGAATATATTTAAGGCGGAGATAGACAGACTTTTGAGCGATAAGGGTTATGGGGAGTGGGCAGGGAAGTGGAGCTGAGTCCATGATCAGATCAGCCATGATCTTATTGAATGGCGGATAAGGCTCGAGGGGCCAAATGGCCTGCTCCTGCTCTTTATGTTCTCATGTAAAGCCAGCATTTATTGCACATCCCTTGAGAAGTTGGTGGCGAGTCGCCATCTTGAACCTCTGCAGTCTAAGGTGTTTTCCTGGCGATTTGGTACAGAGTGGCTTGTTCGGCCATTTCAGAGGATAGTTAAGAGTCAACAGTGCTGTGGGTTTGGAGTCACATGTAGGCCAGACCAGGTAAGGGTGGCAGATTTCCTTCCCTTAAGGACATTTGTGAACCAGCTGGGTTTTTATAACCATCTGATAGTTTCATGGTCACCATTACTGATCTTAACTTTTTATTCCAGATTTATTTAATTAACCAAATTTAAATTCCACAGCTGCCGTGGTGGGATTTGAACTCGTGTCTCCAGATTATTAGTCCAGAATTACCAGTCCAGTAACATAGCCATTATGCTACTGTTCCCATTTTCTGTTCTTTCCTCCACTTCCGCCGTGGCCCCTTTCACCTGCCTCCTTCTTCAGCATCATACTTTCCTAAATCTGACCCTTGTCCCAGGTTCAAGTCTCTCTTAAAAAGGGTACTTGGCATCTGCACCTTACTTGGTATTCTCTGTCATGACCATTGTGGCACCCTTTGCTGGCTCTCCCAGAACTGTAACCCTCAACTGTCTCACCCACTGTCCCACAACTATATCATTTAGCTTGGTCCTTAGGAATTAACCTCCATAACTACCTCTCCATTGTTATCTCCTTCACTGTTTCCCCCACCCACCGGTGAATCGGTTATCTCGCTCTGTAAATTTCTAGAAAGTTAGTTTCCTTGCCATCCATGACTTCATCCTGGATGAATCTGTTGATACCCTGATACTGACAGTAACCTGGCTTGTGGGCAGCAATTTGTTTCTTCCTCTTCGAGGCCTCGCTGCCTGATTACACTTGTTCCACCCAAACTGCTGTAGTGCATAGGTCTTATCACAATGTCCTACTTCTGCTATTGTGCTGGCACCACTTTCTTGTACAAAAGTGAAAAATCAGAGCAGACCAGGAATGAACTGTTAAGGCAAGTGCCTGTTGGTAATACCTATCTGTATGCTTAACTTGTGCTTTAATAGTGAAATTTTTTTTGTCTGTAAAAGCATATTTACACACATTTGCTGTGAGGTATATTACAACAATTGTAATACAACACAGGTTTTACTTTATTTGGGACCTTTAGTTTGAATTATATAATTTGTCAATTTGATTCACGTGATGAATACAGATATAACCCTTGTTCTTTTAAGAAGATTTAAGATGTTAGCTGACATTTTGAAGATATAGAACAATGCTGTTGAAGTATGCCACTATATCTTGTGATATGTAGTAGGTTGTATTCACTGTTCAACAATTTGCAGCATTAGATTTTATGGGAAGGCTTAGTGGACAAATTTAACCTAGTTGAGAATTGTTTAAAAAGCCACAATATCCCAATCTTGCTGAAGGTGAAACTTACTTTGTTTCCAGATTGTAATGAAACAAAGGCAAAAGTAACTTAAATTTATACAGAGCCTTTCACGATCTCCGGACGTCCCAAAACACTTTACAGTTGATGAAGTACTTTTGAAGTGTCGTCACTGTCATAATGTAGGGAAACACGGCAAACAATTTGCGCACACTCCCACAAATAGCAATGTGATCAAAACCAGATAATCTGTGTTTTAGTGATGTTGGTTGAGGGATAAGTATTTGTTATGTATGCAACCCTATGTAACCAGTATCCTACCGCCACAGTATCCTACCGCCACCAGAGGGCGTATCTGTTGGAGTCCCAAGGGATCCCAGCATCCTATGTAATAGGCTGTATTCACTGTTCAAGGAGGCCTTCGTGGAGCAACACGACCAATACATCGTGGCCAACGAGCTGGAAGGGGACTGGAACGCTGCCAAACGAAGGCAATCCTCCTCATCATCTGCGGGCCAACAACCTATGGCCTCATGAAGAATCATCTTGCTCCGGTGAAACCAATAACCAAATCATGAAGAACTGTGTACGCTGGTCTGGGAGCACCTAAATCCGAAGGAGAGCGTTCTGATGGCAAGGTATCGATTTTACACGTCAACGGTCTGAAGACCAGAAAGTGGTGAGCTACGTCACCGAACTAAGGCGCCTTGCAGTACATTGCGAATTCGATGGATTTCTGGAGCAAATGCTAAGAGACTTTTTTGTGCTTGGCATTGGCCATGAGGTTCTCCTTCGCAAACTATTGACTATTGAAACACAGAATCTGAGCAAAGCCATAACGATAACCCAGGCATTTATGTCCATCAGTGATAATGCCAAACACATTTCGCAGCATAAAGAGGTTTCAGCAAATACTGTACACAAAATAACGTCATTTTCAGGCAGGAATGCATGTGGCAGAACGTACACGCCTGCAGCTGCACGACCTCGGATGACCCAGAGTCTGCCATCAAACGTTAATGCAAGGCAGTTAACACTTTGTTGGCGCTGCAGAAGTGATCATCGAGCCCATCAATGCCGCTTCAAACACTATGCGTGCAAAGGCTGTGGAACAATGGTACACCTCCAGCGAATGTGCAGACGAGCTGCAAACCACCATGTTGCAGAGGAAGATCGATCCATGATGGATCAAACTGAATTAGAGACTCAAACCGAGAAGGCAGAAGTGTACAGGATACACACCTTCACCACGAAATGTCCACCGATCATGTTAAAAGTTGAACTGGACGGAATTCCAGTATCCATAGAACTGAACATGGGTGCAAGTCAGTCTATCATGAGCAAAAAGGCCTTCGACAGGCTGTGGTGCAACAAGGCATGCAGGGCCAAGCTTAGCCCCATTCATACCAAGCTGAGAACTTACACCAAAGAGCTGATCCCTGTAATTGGCAGCGCAGCAGTAAAAGTCTCCTATGATGGAGCAGTGCACGAACTCCCACTATGGATTGTACCAGGAGATGGCCCCACACTGTTCGGCAGAAACTGGCTGGGAAAAATCCGCTGGAACTGGGACGACATCCGAGTGCTCTCATCCGTCGATGATGCCTCGTGCCCAGGTTCTGAGCAAGTTTTCGTCATTGTTTGAGCCAGGCATCGGAAGTTTCTCTGGGGCGAAGGTGCAGATCTACTTGGTTCCCGGTACACGACCCATCCACCACAAGGCACGTGCGGTACCATACATGATGTGAGAGAAAGTGGAGATCGAGCTGGACAGGCTGCAGCGGGAAGGCATCATCGCGCCGGTTGAGTTCAATGAGTGGGCCAGTCCGATTGTTCCCGTTCTCAAGGGCGATGGCACGGTCAGAATTTGTGGGGACTATAAAGTAACGATTAACCGTTTTTCGTTGCAGGACCAGTACCCACTACCCAAGGCAGACGACCTATTTGCGACGCTGGCAGGAGGGAAGACATTCACCAAGTTGGACCTGACCTCGGCCTACATGACACGGGCTGGCGGAATCTTCGAAGGGCCTCACCTGCATCAACACACACAAAGGTCTGTTCATCTACAATAGATGCCCGTTTGGGATTCGATCGGCCGCGGCTATTTTTCAAAGGAACATGGAGAGACTGCTAAAGTCGGTTCTGCGCACCCTGGTTTTCCAGGACGACATATTGATCACAGGTCGGGACACCATCGAACACTTGCAGAACCTGGAAGAGGTTCTAAGTCGGCTAGACTGTGTGGGACTCTGGTTGAAACGCTCAGTGTGTTTTCCTGGCGCCAAAGGTCGAGTTCTTAGGGAGAAGAATTGCAGCAGACGGCATCAGACCCACCGACACCAAGATTGAGGCCATCAAGAACGCGCCGAGACCATACAACGTGACGGAGCTGCGGTCGTTCCTGGGACTCCTCAATTACTTTAGTAATTTTCTACCCGGGTTGAGCACCTTGCTAGAACCTCTACATGTGTTGCTTTGCAAGGGAGATGACTGGATATAGGGGAAATCATAAGAGGCTGCTTTTGAGAAAGCCCGAAATCTGTTATGTTCCAACAAACTGCTTGTTCTGTATGACCCATGTAAACATTTAGTGCTAGCTTGCGATGCGTCTTCGTACGGGGTTGGGTGTGTGTTACAACAAGCAAATGAATCGGGAACAATGCAACCTGTCGCATATGCGCCCAGGAGTTTGTCCAAGGGCCTACAGCATGATTGAAAATGAAGCTCTGGCATGGGTTTAAAAAAAAAATGCACCAGTATCTGCTTGGGCTTAAGTTCGAGTTAGAAACTGACCACAAGTCACTCATATCATTATTCTCAGAGAGCAAAGGTATTAATACCAATACCTCTGCTCGCATCCAAAGATGGGCCCTCACGCTGTCTGCATATAACTATGTAATTTGCCACAGAACTGCGCTGATGCTCTCAATCGGCTACCATTCCCCACCACCGGGGTGGAAATGGCACAGCCTGCAGATTGCTCTTGGTGATGGATGCATTTGAAAACGAAAAGTCACCCGTTACGGCTCGCCAGAGGACCTGGACTAGCCAGGATCCTTTACTGTCCCTGTAAATAAAACTGTGTCCTCCATGGAAGCTGGTCCAGCGTCCCAGCGGAGATGCATGCAGAGATCAAGCCGTTCCAACGGCGCAAAGATGAAATGTCCATACAGGCGCACTGTCTTTTGTGGGGTAATCGCATGGTTTTGCCAAAGAAAGGCAGGGAACCGTTCATACGTGACCTACACAGTACCCACCCAGGTATAGTAATGTTGAAAGCTATCGCCAGATCCCATGTGTGGTGGCCCGGCATCGACTCAGATTTGGAGTCTTGCGTGCGCCAATGCAACACTTGCTCTCAACTGAGCAATGCACCCAGGGAAGCACTGCTAAGTTTGTGGTCATGGCCCTCCAAACTGTGGTATAGGATCCACGTTGACTTTGCTAGCCCGTTTCTAGGCAAAATGTTTTTGGTTGTTGTGGATGTTTATTCAAAATGGATTGAGTGTGTAATAATGTCTGTAAGCACGTCCACTGCCACCATCGAAAGCCTACGATCCATGTTTGCCACGCATGGCCTGCCTGATGTTCTTGTCAGCGACAATGGGCCGTGCTTCACCAGCACTGAATTCAAGGAATTCATGACCCACAATGGGATTAAGCACGTCACATCTGCCCCGTTCAAGCCCGCATCCAATGGCCAGACAGAACGGGCAGTCGAAACCATCAAGCAAAGCTTGAAACGCATGTCGGAAGGCTCCCTGCAGACCCGCCTGTCCCAACTCCTGCTCAGCTACCGCACCAGACCCCACTCGCTCACCGGGGTTCCCCCAGCCGAGCTGCTCATGAAAAGGGCGCTCAAAACAAGGCTCTCGATCATGTCGAGGGCAGGCGACATCAACAAAGCATGTACCATGATCGCGCAAATTTGTCACGCGATATTGAAGTCAATGACCCCGTATTTGTACTCAACTATGGACATGGTCCCAAATGGCTTGCAGGCAATTTCATAACCAAAGAAGGGAGTAGGGTGTTTCAGGTCAAACTTGCAAATGGACTAACTTGCAGAAAGCATTTGGACCAAACCAAACTGCAATTCACAGACAGCCATGAGCAACCTGAAGAGAATACCACCAACTTCAACCCTCCGACACACACTCAATTGGCAACCACCATCACAGTTGACCACGAAGCTGAACTCATCATCCCCAGCAGTCTAGCAAGGCCAACTGAGCAGCAGCCAACGAAGAGCCAACCAACTCGCCTGCACTTGCATTTGTCCCAAGACGATCGACTAGGGAGCAGAAGGCCCCAGATCGTCTCACCCTATAAATAAGTGTACTGTTGACTGTGGGAGGGAGTGATATATATGTAACCAGTATCCCACCGCCACCAGACGGCGTATCTGTTGGAGTCCCAAGGGATCCCACCATCCCTTGGGACACTGTATATAAGCAGGCCTCCCATGCTGTACCAGCACTCTGGGGTCAGAATAAAGGAACTAAGGTCACACTTACTCACGTCTACAGTACTCAGTTACATTACCTTATCATGGACAATATTTTTTTTGGGTGGTGGGGGGGAGATGAATGGAAATAAATATTTAATACTAATAATGAATTGAAAGATACAAGTTTTATTACAGTTTCTAACACAAAACATCTACTTATTTTGGTTTGTTTAAAATCTATCATAAGTGCTAGTGAATATTGTATAGCATTACTTGTGGGTTGTTTTGGGTCTGGGGTACAGTTGTGATGTATAGCTGCTAATCACACTTTTGCAACCTCAGACTTGATTACTCTAACTCAAATCTTGTTGGTTCCCTCATCCTCCTTAAACTCAAACTCCAACTTGTCCAAAATACAGCCTCATATAACCCGTCTGCACTACATCCCGCTCACTCATTCAGCCCTATTGTTGCTGACTTGTGTTGACTTCCTTGCCCTCAATGCATTAAATTTAAAATTCCATGTCCTTCCACATATCCCTTCATGGTCCCACTCCATACTCTCTCTCTGCATCCTCTAAGCCTTGTAACCTCTAGACTTGACATGATTTAAAAATTCTCATCCTTGTTTTCAAATCCCTCCATGGCCTCGCCCCTCCTTATCACTGTAATCTCCTCCAGGCCTACAGTCTTCCGAGATCTCTGTGCTCTTCCAATTCTGGCCTCTTGCGCATCCCTGATTTTAATTGCTTCACCATTGGCAGCCGTGCTTTTAGCTGCCGAGGCCCTCAGCTCTGGAATTCCCTCCCTAAACCTTTCCGTCTCTCTGCCTCTCCTTTTAAGGTGCTCCTTGAAACTTACTTCCTTGACTAAGTCTGCCCATATATCTCCTCATGTGGCTTGGTGTCAAATTTTGTTTGCTAATTTTCCTGTGAAGCACCTTGGGGCATTTTACTGCATTAAAGACATTGTCATTGTTGCTGTAGTTGTTGTAGTTTTTCAGATATTTTGCCTATCTTAAAACATTAAAAGCTATTAAATGAAAATTTATGAGAATGAATGTGGATCAACACATTGGACCAGAATTTGCTGTAGCAGGGCATCTAGCAGCATCTGCTATCAGTTAGACTTGCCCCTGCACCCTTCAGCTCAAAAAAAAATGTATCCACAAAGTCGCTGAAAGTGTGAGTTGATAACAGCACAGTGAGGGAATGAACAAGGCAACCAACAGGGTATATCTCCTTTAACTAACAAGATTTAAGGATTGGAAAATAAACACAGGAAGGACTGAAAAGGAGGGTGAATTTAATTTCAAATCGAGGTCAGCGAGAGAAATAAAGGGAAACACAAATTGCCTTAAGTGAGAAAAAAGAGACAAAGGAAAAGAAGAAAAAAATTAAAATATCATTTTATAAATCTCCCTGGAAAATTCCAAATCTGAAGGAATGAGACTCTGCACTTGTAATAATTAATTTTTGGTGCCAAAGAGGTTGATTGGCAGTCATTAACAACTTATCACATTGTTAAAAGGGTACTTGCGTTTGTAATGATCAGACTTGACTTTCTGTGGTGCGTTTAATGAGCAAATACAGCAAGTTCCAAAAAAAAGGGAGGCTAAGGACGAGATGCTGTTTTATGAAGATAACAGCGGTGTTGCGCAACTCGGACAGCAACTTTTGGATATTCACATGTAACTGTGCATCTGCTCCTTGTCTGAAGTTGCTGTACTATTCACCCATAAATAACAGCCAGCGTCAGTTGCGACACCATTATTTTGACAGCTGGCCCATTGATCACAATCAGTTATAATTAACAATTGTACTTGAGTCACGCGTCAGAAATTGACAAGCTCTTTAAAGACTAGTTGTATATCTACAGAGGGCTGGTTTATCCTTAGTTGAGCTATTGAGGAAGGAAACTGAACTTTCAGGTTGAACAGGATTTGGTAACGAAGCTATTTGTTAACGAAGCTATAAGCTCTATATTTATATACAGGGTGGAGTTTCATTTGTGGGGGTTTTGGTTGAATAGATTTTGCTGTATATGACGAAAGATCCTTGTTTGCAAAAGTGGGAAAGGATTTGGTGTGATTGAAGAAAGCATTATGTGAACTGCATATCTAGAAGGGTAATTGAAATTATATACCTGATCTGTATATACACACACTGCAATTCCCAGCAAAGTGCAGTTACAGTACGAGTTGATGCAGTATGTTTTTTTTGCCTTGTAGGATGGGTGTAACACTTCATACCATTTTTTTTTGGATCAATGGCTTGAAAAGCGACAGGTGGTGAGATCAGTAGCCACCCTGGTTATTCCTGGTTCGGGTGTGGTATTGGAGTAAGTGTCTCTACCACGGTGTGAAGTGTAACACCCAAATTTGACTACATACCATAAAATGTTAGTTGGCCAATCAATATACAATAGTCCTTAAGCCAAAGAATTTTAAGTGGCCAGTTAGTGCTGATGAGCAGTGGGAAGAAGAGCTGTTTGCTTCTAGCAAGGAGGGAAAAAGAAGAGGGGTTCCAACTGAACTGGGCGTAGTGGGGACTACAGTGAGATTGAGGAAGGGAAGGGAGGGCCGTATCTTCACCCAAGCAAATAAACTGCTTGAGTAGCACAAACCTGCTCCTTTTAATGACAGACAAATGCTGTTTTTCTAAAAAAAATGGATCTCTTACAGTACAACAGTGACTACACTTCTAAAGTACTTCATTATCCTGGGATGGTGAAAGGTGTTATTTAAATACGTTCTTTTGGTTTATCAGGATGTATTTTTTCTGTATTGATTGGGACAATGACAAAACAACAACAGGCAACTATAAACAGATTAGACATCTTGCACACTTGATCTAAACTGTTCCTGAATTTGCAGAAAGATTTGGAGAAATTATTTTTGTATGTAGAAAGCAAACTAGCTTGGACCTCCCAAGTGCCTTTCATTCAGAGTAACACTCACTGATTTTAGTTTTTAAAATGTGGCCTATTTTGATTTGCTTAAAAAAATATATATATAGGCAAAGTGCCTTAGAGTTTTTTAAAATCTGTGTACAGGTAGTATTTCCTTGATGATAGTTCTGATAGTGTAAGGCCAGTTCTGACAACCTTGGCATTTGGTAATGCTAAAATCATGCATAAAATGTGTTTTTTCTTGTGCAGACCACAACCCCCCCCCCCCCCCCCCCCCCACACCCGACCACTGTGTCAACATGTTGTCATGGTATCTGCTAAGGGTGTGCAGTTGCATAACCATACAGGATTAGTCTGGAAAAGGACATTTTCCCTCTGGTTATCTTGGCTCTAGAAAAGGGGAGGAAAATTGAAATGAAAATATTTAATGTCTTAAGCATCTTCTCTATGAGCATAACAGCTTGATGATTCATAATGAACGATTTAACTGTCGCCTTAGCACGTCACGCAATAAGAAACTGCTTGGCTAACTGTTACACTATAATTCCACGGGTTTGGCTTAACTTAATATAAAATTGCAAACATTCCCATAAATAAATATTATAACTTGGTGCTATAGATAATTTGATGGTACAATAAGATATCTAGTATTTAATGCCTCCGTTGGCTCATACTGATGAGGTGAAAATTTACACTCTGTTGCATGTATTATGTAAAATCACTGGGTCATCTACACTTCACACAAACTCAAAGCACAAAAGTACACACCCTCATCATAGGCAGTCCCTCGGAATTGAGGAAGACTTGCTTCCACTCTTAGCATGAGTTCTTAGGTGGCTGTACAGTCCAATACGAGAACCACAGGTGGGACAGACAGTGGTTGAAGGAAAGGGTGGGTGGGGAGTCTGGTTTGCCGCACGCTTCTTCCACTGCCTGCGCTTGATTTCTGCATGCTCTGACGAGACTTGGAGCTCAGCGCCCTCCCAGATGCACTTCCTCCACTTAGGGCGGTGTTTGGCCAGAGACTCCCAGGTGTCAGTGGGGATGTCGCACTTTATCAGGGCGGCTTTGAGGGTGTCCTTGTAACGTTTACGCTGCCCACCTTTGGCTCGCTTGCCGTGGATGAGTTCCAAGTAGAGCGCTTGCTTTGGGAGTCTCGTGTCTGGCATGCGAACTATGTGTCTTGCCCAGCGGAGCTGATCAAGTGTGGTCAGTGCTTCAATGCTGGGGATGTTGGCCTGGACGAGGACGCTAACGTTGGTGCGTCTGTCCTCCCAGGGGATTTGTAGGATCTTGCGGAGACATCGCTGGTGGTATTTCTCCAGCGACTTGAGGTGTCTACTGTACATGGTCCATGTTTCTGAGCCATACAGGAGGGCGGGTATTATTGCAGCCCTGTAGACCATGAGCTTGGTGACAGTTTTGAGGACCTGATCTTCAAACACACTTTTTCTCAGGCGGCCAAAGGCTGCACTGATGCACTGGAGGCGGTGTTGGATCTCGTCGTCAATGCCTGCTCTTGTTGATAGGAGGCTCCCGAGATAAGGGAAGTGGTCCACGTTGTCCAGTGCCGCGCCGTGGATCTTGATGACTTGGAGGCAATGCTGTGCAGCGAGGACAGGCTGGTGGAGGACCTTTGTCTTACTGATGTTTAGCATAAGGCCCATGGTTTCATACCTCTCCGTAAATACGTCGATTATGTTCTGGAGTTCAGCCTCTGTGTGTGCACAGACGCAGGTGTCATCCGCGTACTGTAGCTCGACGACAGAGGTTGGGGTGGTCTTGGACCTGGCCTGGAGGCTACTGTAATGCTGAGCACAGTGGTACTTGTTCCAATTTGAGTGAAGGTACAAAGTCTGAAATCCGGAATCCTCGGGACCGAATCTCTGCTGGTTTTTGGGTTTTTGCCGGATTTCGGACCTCTCTATTGACGCTCCTCACCGCCCGCCAATTGTCGCCGCCCACGGCCCCCCGGCATTGCATTTTTTTTTTTTACCTGTTTCCTCGTCCTTCGCTGCCCACTGTCGCCATCTTGGCCGCCTCAAAAATGTCCGGTTTTCGGAATTCCGGATTGGGGACGTTGTACCTGTATTAACATTTATAACAGCACAGGGGAGACCTCCTGTTTTTGTTAGGATCATAGAAATTGTAGCTCACAAAGGGACCATTTAGATCCATCATGCCTGTGCTGGTGCAAGCTCTTTCGCTGGAGCCATCTACTCGCAACCTATTTCCTTGTCCTTTCCCGATATCCTTTTATATTTTTTCCAAATTTCTATCCAACTCCATTTTAATTGATGTCTTGCTAACACATTACTGGAATGCCATTCAGTGTTTTAAAACCATCTGTGTGATTACATTTCTTCTAACTTTCCAAAATTTTGTTCTAGTAATAATCCTCAATCTGTGCTAACCAAGGAAATTATCTTTCACTGTTTACTCTCTGAAAGGCTTTCATAATTTTGTAAACCTCCCATAATTTTGAAAGCCTCTCCATTCCCTCTTTGATTTTCTTTGTTTCAGTGAGAAAATCCCCAAATTTTCAGCCTTTCATTCTAATAGTAACTGATCATTCTTGCTATTACTCTGGTGAATCTTTGTACCATTTCCATAATTCTAGTACTTTTTTTTTAATAATGAGGTGCCCAGAATAGCATGCAGTACTCCAACTGTGGCCTAACCAGCATATTTTACATCTCTTCCTTGCTTTTATATTTAATGACCGAATTATAGGAATATACAGGAAAAGACTATTTCAGCCCAGCTAGCATGCCCAAAGTTCAAAAATCGAACACACAGTTCACTACCCTAGATCCTTCAATTGATTTCCTTGCCAAATGCCTGTTTGACTTTTTTTTTAAATGACTGGTGTAATCAGCCTGAGATTACCTCCCTAGGTAATCCATTCCAAACATTCATGGCCTTGTGTGAAGTAGTTGTTTCTGAACTGTCTATTCATTGTCCCCCTTCAAGCTTCACTCCATGCCCTTTCATTTTTGTTCCCTGGGCAATGGTAAACAATTCTCACATTCAATTTGTTGGTGCACTTAAAAATGTTAAATATCTCATTAAAATCTGCTCTCGGTATTTTTAGTGTAAACAAATTCAGCTTCTGTAGTCTGTTATAGCCCAGGTGTCTGATAATAACTTTTATTTATATCGCGACTTTAACGTAGTAAAACGTCCCAAGGCGCTTCACAGCAGTGTTACAAGACAAAACAGATAAATTTGACACCGAACTACAAAAGAAGAAATTAAGGCAGATGACCAAAAGCTTGGTCAAAGAGGTAGGTTTTAAGGAGCGTCTTAAAAGAGGAAAGAGAGGTGGAGAGGCCAGGTATCAAACATGTAGCTCTTTGCTGTACCATTTCCATTGCCATAATATAATATGGTGACCAGGGCAGCATATCCTCCAGATGGAGACGAACCAATGGCCTGTATAGGTTCTGTATCATATTCTATGATTTATGTTTATTTCCATGTGCTGTATAACTCAAGATCCTGTTTGTCTTTTTTACTGGTGCCACATACTGCAGATAGTATCATCGTTCTATCGCCAATATCCCCACCAGTGACCAACCATTTAGTTTATAGTCCCATGTTTGTTCTTCCCTAATCCCATCACTTAACACACATTGACATTAAATTTCAATTGCTGTTTCTCGGCCCAATTTTCCAATCTATCTAGTTCCCTCTGCATCTGATCAGTCTGCTCTTGATTGTTTGCAAATTCTACTCCCCCAACTTTGGTGTCATTAGGCACATTTTGACAGGTTTGTCTCTATCACCATTTCCAAATTATTGAAATAAGATGTGACTAGCAAAGACCCTCTGAACACCCATTAGTTACTTCTCACCACTGTGATGCAGCTTCATGCAGCACCACCTGTTGTCTCCTTTGATGCAGCCAGATGTCAATCCACTGTAATAACTCCATATTCTCTGCTTTTCCCCAACTTATGGAACAAAAACCTTGATAAACTATTTCCTTTTATGCAGTTTGTTGAACATGATCACTGCCCTCTCCTACTACCATAAAGCCATGTTGACCTGCCTCAGTGACTTTATACTTTTCTAGGTGTTTCACAATACCAACCTTCAGAATAGCCTCTTTACATTTTACCCGAGTTCTAGGATGGCCCTTTTGTACTTTTTCAAAGATGTTATGTTTTCTTCTCTCTCATACTTTTGGTACAACTCTTGATTCTTTATCGTTTCCTGCCAGAACGTAACCAATTATCTGATTTTCCAGAAAATCAACCATACCTTTCAGGCAAGAGTCAGCAGCTTGTTCCATGAGCACTGATCCAAATAAATTATTCAGGATATCTGGCCATTTCCTGGTTACCCAATGCCATCTCCCTATTAGTCTTTAAAGGCCCTACTCTTAATTACTCCAGATGTACTTGTACTCTCTTTTTTTTTATATATTTTTTTTTAATGTTACCTAGTCTTGTAAATTTTTGCCTGTTTATTTTGTTCTTTAACAGTCTTCACCCTATTCGTAAAATCTAGTTTGTCTACACTGAACCTGAGGAATATATTTTGACCCCATAGCCTTCCATCATGAAGACCGTCTACTTGCACCTTTTGTAAAAACACTCACTTCTGCCCCTGTCTCAGCCTATATGCTGCTGAAATCATCCATGCCGTAGTCACTTCCAAAGCTGTCCTAGTCAGTCACCCCTCCTCCACACAAGTTTCCACATGATTTGCGCCTGATTTTTAGGAGCAACAGGTGGAGAACGAACTATCTTAGAAATTGCAATTCTCCACACTTTTTTTTTCTGCAGTTCTAGTGAGGTAGAACAGTTCTACTTTGGAACAGAATTTTTTCTTCAAAAGGGGGCGTGTCCGGCCACTGACGCCTGATTTCAAAGTTTCCACAGTGAAAACGTACTCCAAACTAAAGTAGAATGGAGCAAGTGAAGATTTTTGTAGAACTGAAAAAATCTGTTCTACACATTAAAAAATCAGGCGCAGGTTACAAATTAGGCGTCCAGAACGAAGTGGGGTGGGGGGGGAGGGAAGTCATTAAATTCTACAATAAATTCTTATTTATACTTCTATAAATATTATACAAATAAATCCAACCTGAATAAACATTTATAAGCAAAGAAAAGATTAGATAAACCATCTTCCTACCTGTGTGAAAGTGCTTCAGCCATCGTTCGTTCCCGCCGGGGAGGGGGGGAGAGCCGTTCAGTGCGCTCCCGCCAGGGGGGGTGGGGGAGAGCCGTTCAGTGCGTTCCCGCCGGGGCGGGAGGGGGGTGGGGGGGGAGAGCCGTTCAGTGCGTTCCCGCTGGAGCGGGAGGGGGGGGGCGGGGAGAGAGCCGTTCAGTGCGTTCCCACGGGGGCGGGGGAGAGCCGTTCAGTGCGTTCCCGCCGGGGCGGGTGGAGAACCGTTCAGTGCGTTCCTGACGGCGGGCGGGGTGGGGAGGGAAACGGCTGCCTCAACTTTGAGGCTTTCTCACTGCTGCAAGAAGCCTCAGTGCTGATGTGCTGATGGCAATGTGCTTTTATTAAAAAATTTTCAAAAATTAAACAGCTACAAAGAACTACAAAAATGGCCGAGTGCCAATGTTTCCTTCACACTGCGCGTGCGCGAACGCTCCAACACGCACGCGCAGCATTGCCGGCAGGAAAAAAACGAATTTAAATAGTACCCGCCCCCTCCCACTTACAAAATTGCCGCGAGTGTAGGCTCCGCTCCCCTGCACGCCGCGCCAGGCAGACAAGGAGCTGCAGTGCGCTCGAGAATAGCGCGTTTTTTTGGGGCGCGAAAAATGGGCACCCAGCTCGGAGGGGCGCCCGTTTTTTTTCGTGTGGAAACTTGGGCCCTATAAATTTAAGATCATTACAAATTCTGCTGCCTGTAACCTATCTTGCACCTGTTCCCACTCACCCATCACCTTGTTGACCTACATTAGCTCCAGGTCCCCTAATACCTTAAAGTTGTGGGTTCAAGTACCACTCCAGGAACTTGAGCACATAAATCTAGGCTGACACTCCAGTGCAGTGCTATGGGAGTGCTGCACTGTCTGAGATGCCGTCTGTCGGATGTGACATTAAACCGAGGCCCTGTCTGCCCTCTCAGGTGGACATAAAGGACCCCATGGCACTATTTCAAAGAAGAGTAGAGGAGTTATCCCTGGTGTCCTGGCCAATATTTAGCCCCCAATCAACATAACAAAAACAGATTATCTCGTCATTATGACATTGCTGTTTGTGGGCGTTTGCTGTGTGCAAGTTGACTGCTGCGTTTCAACATTACAACAGTGATTACACTCCAAAAGTACTTCATTGGCTGGCACTGGTTGGCAACTAGTAACTAGTGGGGTGCCGCAGGCATCAGTGATGGGACCCCAACTATTTACATTCTATATTAATGACTTGGAGGAAGGGACCGAGTGTAACGTAGCCAAGTTTGCTGATGATACAAAGATGGGAGGAAAAGCAATGTGTGAGGAGGACACACAAAATCTGCAAAAGGACATAGGCTAAATGAGTGGGCAAAAATTTGGCAGATGGAGTATAATATTGGAAAGTGCGAGGTCATGCACTTTGGCAGAAAAAATCAAATTATTTAAATGGAGAAAGATTGCAAAGTGCTGCAGTACAATGGGACCTGGGGGTACTTGTGCATGAAATACAAAAGGTTAGTGTGCAGTTACAGCAAGTGATCAGGAAGGCCAATGGAATCTTGGTTTTATTGCAAAGGGGATGGAATATAAAAGCAGGGAAGTCTTGCTACAGCTATACAGGGTATTGGTGAGGCCACACCTGGAATACTGGGTGCAGTTTTGGTTTCCATATTTACAAAAGGATATAATTTGGAGGCAGTTCAGAGAAAGTTCACTAGGCTCGTTCCGGAGATGAGGGGGTTGACTTATGAGGAAAGGTTGAGTAGGTTGAGCCTCTACTCATTGGAATTCAGAAGAATGAGAGGTGATCTTATCGAAACGTATAAGATTATGAGGGGGTTTGACAAGGTGGATGCAGAGAGGATGTTTCCACTGATGGTGGAGATTAGAACTAGAGGACATGATCTTAGAATAAGAGGCCGCCCATTTAAAACTGAGATGAAGAGAAATTTCTTCTGAGGGTTGTGAATCTGTGGAATTCGCTGCCTCAGAGAGCTGTGGAAGCTGGGATATTGAATACATTTAAGACAGAAATAGACAGTTTCTTAAACGATAAAGGGTTATGGGAAGCGGGCAGGGAAGTGGAGCTGAGTCCACAATTAGATCAGCCATGATCTTATTAAATGGCGGAGCAGGCTCGAGAGGCCGTATGGCCTACTCCTGCTCCTGCTCCTATTTCTTATGTTAATGCACTTTGAGATATCCGGTGGTCGTGAAAAGCACTTTTATAAATCCCTTTCTTTCCCTTTCCCTTTTTTTCCCGTCTACCTGAAATTTAAAATGATCATCCCTGAGTTTAATTAAACCACTTCATGACCTCACACTCTTCTACCACCCCCGCCCCCTCTCCCCTACTCCATTCTGTAAACTTCCTATAGCCCTCTGAAAATTCTGCTTTCCTCCAACTCTTATGCGTCCCCCCTTCCTTTGCTCCACCATTGGCAGCTGTTCTTTCAGCCATCTAACTGTGCTTTGGAATTTACTTCCTGTATCTCTCCCCTCCAGCTCCCTCTCTTCCTTCAAGGCCTCTTTAAAACCCTCCTCTTTGACTAAGCTTTTAGTGACTCTTCCCAATATCTCCTTTTTTGGCTTGACATCTCTTTTTTATTTTGTCTGATTATGCCTCTGTGAAGCACAGTGGGGTATTTTTCTACATTGAGGCACTGTTTAAATTTGTTGAATATTGTCATTATTCCTTCTGTTACGTCCCTTGTTGCCCCCATAGGGTTCCTTTTATTCCTTATTGTTTATTAAACATTGGTATAAATTGCCTTTGTAACCACTGCACTCCACTTTTTCCAAGCTTCTATCATTCTAACCATCAATTCAGGTGTATTAACTGTTTCCTCATTTTATTCAAAGTTCATCTTCCTAAAACTATGGGCTAGAAATTCAGTTTTTGGCGCTATCGGATTTTTCCTGTTATTTTATGGAAAAAATACCACATAAAAACTTCGCCATTTTTTAAGGGAGTGAAATTGGCAAAAAAATGACGGTAAAAATCGGCGTTGTATGAGGATTCGTGGTGGAAACCGCGGTCCTCGCCAACTTTAGCCTGAGGCCTATCACCAAAAAAATACAGGCTCTGGGAGGGGGGAAAACACAAAAAAAATTGCAAAAATAAAAAATCAGAAAACATTCACTATACACTTAACTAATGAATCGCTGAAAAAGAATTAAAAAATAAAAACTTCAACTTACCTTTTTGTTTCTGGGGCTTCAATGCAGGCTTTTCTCGGGCGTTTATTTTTCACCCTGTGTACGGGTTCGCCGAATGGCCAATTTTAAGCGTGTGTTTCTTTTTGGCGTTGCACGTCGTCGATCCGCTTGGCCAATTTAGGCGAGTACCTTTTACCGACAAAAAAGGCGAAATATCGCCAAAAAAACGTGCACAAGGCTAGCTAATTTCTCCCCCTGAGTCTCTGACACCAAACTCAATTATATTAGGGGGCACTATTTCGAAGATACTCCCTTCCCATAACTTGTTCAACTATCTCTGGTTTGTTACACAAAACCAGGTCCAGAGTCGCCTCACACTGTTTTTTTTATTTGTGTTACCTAACTTCGTGTCGTCAGCAAACTTGCACATTCGGCTCTCTATTCTTTCATCTACGTCATTGATAAATATAGTGAAAAGCTGAGGCCCCCATACAGATCCCATGGAGACAGCACTAAGTCGTATTATTTTCTTTATATTCTTATTGTTCCATTTTTCTTGATTTGCATGTTTTTTGTAATCATTTAATGGTGTTACAATTTGGGCTATCTCGAATTCTCCCTTCATCCCTATGACAGAAGGTGACTTCTGTAGGACTGCTATGATCCAAAAATTATAACCTTATGCATGGTGAATATGTGCCACAAAATTAACTACCCTTTTTCCAAGTTGTTTCATGTCACTATTTCATGTTGGTTGCTGATTTGCTGCCGTCCTCTTGAATATGTGGACAAACACCATAAGGCTGAACCTCATGTTTCAGGCAAAACTACCAGCCAATAATTGTTAGAAACAAACATTTATTCAGAAGCAATCAAAATTAAATGAATGACAGCACAGTACCTAATTTATAACCAATGCTTTAAACCATTTTCCAAAAGCAGTTGAATTCTGGTCCTAGTCTTTAAATGGAGTCTGTTGATTATATGTGAAGTACACCTTTGCCATCACTGAGGTCTATTTTGCTGCAAGATATGAAAATATAGTTATACTGAATGATCTCAAACACCGGTCTGTCTAGATGAGCCCCTATTTCCTTTAAATTGAAAGCTGTGTTCTTTGAAAAACACAGTTCTGCCCTATTAAAGTGATCTATTCATGTACCAGGTGTTGATCTTAAAACAACTACCACTTTTGCAGCAGAATATTACAGATAATGGGTCCGAAATTCAGGTCCCCAAAAAGGCCACTTACCACCAGAAAACGACGGTCAGGCGATGGAGTCGAGTGGCCGCTGACTTCCAGTCCAATGGCCGCTGCCAGCGAAATTCAGCTCAGGGATTTTTATGGCAGTCCCCACTTCTGCCCCGCTGCTGCCAACCGTCCTAAGTGCATTATCAAAGGGTGCACCGCCAATCACCCGCACCTCCATTACACCTCCCGTGTAATTTGGGTCCAAAAATCTATAATCCGCCGCGCAGTGCCCCTGACAGCTTTTTCTGTCAGCGCATCTTCCTTTCACTGTGAGCCACGGCAGCGCGGTAGCCCTTCAAGAGGAGGGCGCACTGCCGCGGTCGCCCTATTTATTTTTTGTCAGCTGACTGCCAGGTCGGGCCGACAATTATGCCCCCAGATTCGGCCGGGCCACCAACAGGCAGCCTGGCACACCCTCTTGAGTGCCAGGCTGCAGGACCGGCTGACACCCCCCCTGGTGGCCCAGTGGACCAAAGTTTCTAAATGCCAAAGGCTCTCCCCTTTAAGTGAAGAGGAGAGCGTGGTGATGCACACACGTGTCGTGACATCATCTCCGCTGCTGACTGACAGTGGCGGAGACTCTGTCCTGCCTCCAGTTCCGACCCTCAACAGTACTTACTGCTCCACTTCCGCCCACATTATGGCCAACTTCTGGTCCGCCGGATTAAAAAAACACCAAAGAGATGAATTTACTGAAAGAGGCGACCTCATCCCACGCGGCGGAAAAAACACTTTAGGAGCGGTAAGAACACAGATGTGACTGCACACAGGGAGGTTAAAGTAACAGTGACCTCAGTCTTTATTAAGACACTCCAGAGTGAGGAACAGGCCTTAGGGGGCCGGCTTATATACAGTGCTCCCAAGGGATGCTGGTATCCCTTGGGACTTCAGGGGATGCGCTCCCTGGTGGCGGAATGTGGGAGTGCATGCTTCACAGATACACAGCATCACTCCCCCCTCCAAAGTCAAAGTGAAAACTATTTACAAGGTGAAGCAGTCGGGAGCCTTTCTTTCCCTGATCGACCACCTCGGTACAAATGTCTCTTCTGGTGTGTTGGCTGTACCCTCGCTGGGCTGGCATGTTGTTGGCCCTGCAGGGCTGCTGGGTAAACCTGGCCTTGCTGAGCTGTTGGGCGTGATGGGTTCAATTTCCTGATCCGGCGTAGTGTCGTTGATCCTTTGGGTGTGTGTTGTGGGCTCGCAAAAGGTGGTGTCTGCTGTGGGTTGTTCAGGACAGTCTGTGAACCGCAGCCGCGTTTGGTCCAGGTGCTTTCTGTAAATTTGTCCATTGTCTAGTTTGACTACAAACACCTACTCCCTTCTTCAGCTATCACCGTGCCCGAGATCCACTTGGGACCATGTCCATAGTTTAGCACATACACAGGGTCATTCAGATCAATTTCCCGTGACACAGTGGCGCGACCAACATTTACATTTTGTTGCTGCCGTCTGCTCTCTACCTGATCGTGCAGGTTGGGGTGAACCAGTGAGAGTCTGGTTTTAAGTGTCCTTTTCATGAGTAGCTCAGCCGGGGGAACCCCTGTGAGCGAGTGGGGTCACGTGCGGTAGCTGAGCAGTACTCGGGACAGGCGGGTTTGGAGTGAGCATTCTGTGACTCGTTTAAGGTTCTGTTTGATTGTTTGTACTGCCTGCTCTGCCTGCCCATTGGAGGCTGGTTTAAATGGGGCAGAGGTGACATGTTTGATCCCATTGCGGGTCATGAATTCTTTAAATTCGGCACTGGTGAAACATGGCCCATTGTCACTGACCAGTATGTTAGGCAGGCCGTGGGTGGCAAACATGGCCCTCAGGTTTTCAATGGTGGCGGTGCTTCCCAACATTATTTCACATTCAATCCATTTTGAAAAAGCATCCACCACCGCTAGGAACATTTTACCGAGAAACGGGCCCGCATAGTCGACATGGATCCTCGACCATGGTCTGGAGGGCCAGGACCACAAACTTAGTGGTGCCTTTCTGGGCGCGTTGCTCAACTGAGCACACACACGGCATTGCCGTACACAGGACTCTTAAGTCCGAGTCGATACCGGGCCAACACACGTGGGATCTAGCTATCGCTTTCATCATTACTATACCCGGGTGTGTGCTGTGGAGATCCGAAATGAATGTCTCCCTGCCCTTTTTGGGTAGCACTACGCGGTTACCCCACAACAGACAGTCTGCCTGAATGGACAGCTCGTCCTTTCGCCGCTGGAACAGCTTGATTAGCTCTTGCATTTCAACGGGGATGCTGGCCCAGCTCCCATGCAGTACAGTTTTTTTACTAGGGACAGCAGACGATCTTGGCTGGTTCAAGTCCTAATCTGGCGGGCCGTGACAGGTGATTTATCATTTTCAAACGCTTCCATGACCATCAATAAGTCTGCAGGCTGCGCCACCATCAACAAGTTTGCAGGCTGCGCCATTTCCACCCCCGTGGTGGGCAATGGTAGCCGACTGAGAGCATCCGCACAGTTCCCGGTGCCTGGCCTGTGGCGGATGGTATAGCTATACGCTGATAGCGCGAGTGCCCACCTTTGTATGCGGGCTGAGACATTTGTATTTATCCCCTTGTTTTCAGCGAACAGGGTATATGAGGGGCTTGTGATCAGTTTCCAGCTCAAATTTGAGGCCAAACAGTTACTGATGCATTTTCTTTACCCCGAATACACACGCTAATGTCTCTTTCTCAATCATGTTGTAGGCCCTCTCAGCCTTAGACAAGCTCCTGGGGGCATAGGCAACAGGTTGCAACTTCCCTGCAATGTTAGCTTGTTGTAATACGCACCCGACTCTGTACGACGACGCATCACATGCTAGCACAAGTCTTTTACACGGGTTATACAATACAAGCAGCTTGTTGGAGCATAAAATGTTTGTCTTTCTCAAAAGCAATTACTTGGTTGTTTTTTTTCCATATCCAGTTCTCACCTTTATGCAATAACACATGTAGGGGCTCGAAGAGGGTGCTTAACCCCAGTAGAAAGTTACCAAAATAGTTGGAGTCCCAGGAACGACCGCAGCTCCGTGACGTTCTGTGGCCTGGGTGCGTTCCTGATAGCCTCTCTCTTGGAGTCTGTGGGCCGAATGCCGTCCGCCGCGATCTTTCTCCCCAAAAACTCCACTTCTGTTGCCATGAAGACGCATTTTGACCTCTTCACCCGCAGCCTTGCGCGATCCAGACCTCCTCCAGGTTTTGTAGGTGTTCGACGGTGTCCCGACCTGTGACCAATATGTCGTCCTGAAAAACCACCATGCGTGGTACCAACTTGAGTAGGCTCTCCATGTTTCTCAGGAAGATCGCTGCAACCGACCGAATTCTAAATGGGCATCTGTTGTAGATGAACAGTCCCTTGTGAGTGTTGATGCAGGTGAGGCCCTTCGAAGACTTCTCTAGCTCCTGCGTCATGTAGGTCGAGCTTGGTGAATGCCTTGCCTCCTGCCAGTGTCGCAAATGGGTCGTCTGCGTTAGGTAGCGGGTATTGGTCCTGTAGCGAGAAATGATTAATAGTTACTTTATAACCGTTGCAAATCCTGACGGTGCCATCACTTTTGTGTACTGGAACAATCGGGCTGGCCCACTCGCTGAATTCCACTGGGGCGATGATGCCCTCGCGTTACAGCCTGTCCAGCTCGATTTCCACCCTCTCCCTCATCATGTGAGGTACCGCTCGCGGCTTGTGGTGAATGGGTCGTGCCTCTGGGACCAAGTGGATCCGCACCTTCGCCCCGGAAAAGTTTCCAATGCCTGGCTCAAAAAGGAAGGAAATTTGTTAGAACCTGGGTACATGAAGCCTCATCGACGTGATAGCGCTCGGATGTCATCCCAGTTCCAGCAGATTTTGCCCAGCCAGCTCCTTCCAAGCAGTGTGGGGCCATTGCCTGGGACAATCCAGAGTGGCAGTTCGTGCACCGTGCCCTCGTATGTGACCTTGACCATGGCGCTGCCCAGGACAGTGATAAGTTCTTTGGTGTACGTTCTCAGTTTCGTGTGGATGGGGCTCAGGGTTGGTCTGAGTGCCTCGTTACACCACAGGCTCTCAAACATCCTTTTACTCATGATGGATTGGCTAGCGCCAGTGTCCAGTTCCATGGCTATGGGTAAGCCATTCAATTTTACATTTAGCATTATAGGTGGACATTTCATTAAATGTGTGCATCCCATGTACTTCAGCATCTGCTTCCTCTCTCTCAGGCTCGAAATTGCTTTGATCCACCATGGACCGATCTTCCTCTGCCACGTGGTGGTTAGCAGGTTTTGCAGAGCTTGCAGCTCGTCTGCAAGTTCATTGGAGGTGCCCCATTGTTCCACAGCTTTTGCAAACATACCTTTTGAAGCGGCATGAATAGGCTGAATGGAAGCCTCCACAACGCCAACAAGGTGTGAATTGCCTTGCATTCATCCTTTGTTGCGGACTTTGAGTCATCTGGGTCACCTGAGGCCTGCTGGCAGTTGCAGACTCGTGGTTTCTGCCCTCTACATTTCTGCTCGCAACACAGTTCCAGTTAATTTATGAACATTGCTAGCACTTGGGTGCTGAGAGATTTGTTTGGTGTTATCACTGGTAGACATAAATGCCTGTGCTATCGCAATGGCCTTGCTGAGGGTCGGTGTCTCTACAGTCAAACGTTTTTGTAGGATGGTTTCGTGGCCAATGGCCAGTACAAAAAAGTCTCTGAGCATCTGCTCCAGGTAGCCATCAAACTCACATTGTCCTGCAAGTCGCCTTAGCTCGGCGACGTAGCTCGTCATTTCATGACTTTCAGATCGCTGGCACGTGTAGAACCGATACCTCGCCATCAGCACGATCTACCTCGGGTTAAGATGCTCCCGAACCAGTGTGCACAGCTGCTCAAACGACTTATCTTTGGGAGTCACCAGAGCCAGAAGATTCTTCATGAGTCTGTAGGTTGGTGCCCCGCGAACCGTGAGGAGGACCGCTCTCCTTTTTGCAGCGCTTCCTTCTCCGTCCAGCTCGTTGGCTACAAAGTACTGATCTAGCCGTTCGACATCGGCTTCCCAGTCCTCACCCTCCGAGAACTTCTCCAGGATGCCCACAGTTTGCTGCATCTTTGCGTTGGATCCGTATACTCGTTGCCAGTTATTGTGTTCCTAACCTAGATGAGACTGCACACAGGGAGGTTAAAATAACAGTGACCTCAGTCTTTATTAAGATACTCCAGAGTGAGGAACAGGCCATAGGGGCTGGCTTATATACAGTGCTCCCAAGGACTGCTGGGATCCCTTGGGACTTCAGCGGATGCGCTCCCTGGTGGCGGAACATGGGAGTGCATGCTTTACAGATACACAACACGACCCATTTCAGTCGACGGTAAATTTCGGCCCCAATGACTCAGTCTCCAACTGTGTGTCTGAAATATCAGTTAAGCCATTTTAACCTGATTCGGTGATATCGTAAACAAAGGTGGGCTGTCCTCATTATGAATTTCCTTGTCCACTCCAGGTATTGATTACACACATCCAGGCCTTCATGTCAAGATGAAGTAAATTGTTTAAAAGCATCAAAAATAATTCCACTTAAAAACAAAAAATGAAGCCTAGTGCATTGATCTAACTACAGTTTTACATAAACATATATAACCTGACACAGCATGAAACCAGGTTTGCCACAATTGATATAGTCCAAATAAGATAATTTGTTCTTTTCTAGGTGTCATGATGGATGTACGGGTCTGTGCACATGAGCTACTGAATTTGGATTAACCTCCATAATTCAAGTTTCGCCATTTCTTCTATTTTGGAACTCGTATTTGCAACTGTTTGACACTGATCAAAAATGGATTCAAAATCAACTTACCCCAATGTCAGTATTCCCAGCTTTGACGAACATCGTGAGAAAAAGAAGCGATATACCGTAAGTATTGAGCAAAACTTTTTTTGGCTAACATTCTGGAAGCTTTGCTGATAAAATATTTAAACTGATTTCTAATTTTGAACGTTAAAATAGTTTAAGACAAGGGTACTTTCCAAACAATTTGTTATCCTATGTTAATAAATAGAACATTTTCATACTATGTAATCAAGTTGGGAGCTTGCTTATATAATTAAATCCATGCCCCAGTCTTTGTGTGGCTCTTTATTTTCAGACACCTACTCACCTAATTCTGTTAAACTGGCTAAAATTAGAGCCACTGAATGAATGGTGAACGATAAATGTCAGCATTTATACAATAACAATTATCACTTTCCTAGCATCTTTCAGATAATGATACATCCCAATGTGCTTTGAGGAGGTTGGGCAACTGGAGTAGGTATAAGGAGAGAAATTAGTGGAGGTGACCAAATGTTGATTTCCTGGGAGACAGAAGATAAAAGATTGGGGTCACGAAGAGGGGGTGAGGGAGGAGACAATATGAGCTGGAGAACTTAGTAACATAAAAGGTAATCCAAAAGTCTTCTATAGGTACATAAATAGTAAGAGGAGGAGTGGGGCCGATTAGGGACCAAAAAGGAGACCTATGCATGAAGGCTGAGGTACTAAATGAGTACTTTGCATCTGTCTTCACCAAGGAAGAAGATGCTGCCATAGACATAGTGAAGGAGGAGGTTGTAGAGACAGTTGAGAAGATAAAAATTGATGATGAAGAGATATTAGAAAGGCTGGCTGTACTTAAAGTACATAAATCACCAAGAGTGGATGGGATGCATCCTAGGATGCTGAGGAAATTGAGGGCGGAAATTGCGGAGGTACTGGCCATAATATTCCAATCCTTCATAGATACGGGGGTGGTGCCAGAGGACTGGAGAATTGCAAATAATACAACATTGTTCAAAAAAGGGTGACCTCGGTAGTGGGTAAGCTTTTAGAAACCGTAATCAGGGACAAAATTAAGTCACTTGGAATAGGGATGGATTAATTAAAGAAAGCCAACATTGATTCGTTAAAGGCAAATAGTGTTTAACCAACTTGATCGAGTTTTTTGATGATGAGGTAACAGAGAGGCTTGATGAGGGTAATGTGGTTGACATAGCGTGCATGGATTTCCAAAGGCGTTCGACAAGGTGCCACATAATAGGTTTGCCAACAAAATTGTAGCCCATGGAATAAAAGGGACAGTGGCAGCATGGATACGAAATTGGCTAAGTGACAGGAAACAGAGAGTCGTGGTGAACGGTTGTTTTTCGGACTGGAGGAAGGTATACAGTGGTGTTCCCCAGTGGTCGGTTCTAGGACCACTGCTTTTCTTGATATATATTAATGATTTGGATGTGGGTGTACAGGGCACAATTTCAAAAATTGCAGATGACACAAAACTTGGAGGAAAGTGAACAGTAAGGAGGAGAATGATAGACTTCAGGAAGACATAGACAGGCTGGTGAAATGGGCAGACACGTGGCAAATGAAATGCAACACAGAAAAATGTGATGCATTTTGGTAGAAAGAATGAGAAGAGGACATATAAATTAAATGGTACAATCCTAAAGGGGGTGCACGAACAGAGAGACTTGGGGGTATGTGTGCACAAATCGTTGAAGGTGGCAAGGCAGATTGAGAAAGCAGTTAAAAAAGCTTACAGGATCCCTGGCTTCATAAATAGAGATATAGTGCAAAAGTGTGGAAATTATGATGAACCTGTATAAAACACTGGTTCAGCCCCAACTGAAGTACTATGTCCAATTCTGGGCATCACACTTTAGCGAAGGTGCAGAAAAGATTTATGAGAATGATTTTAGGAATGAGGGACTTCAGTTACGTTGATAGATTGGAGAAGCTAGGGTTGCTCTCAGAGCAGAGAAGATTGAGAGGAGATTTGATAGAGGTGTTCAAAATCATGAGGGGGTCTGGACAGAATAGAAGAGAGAAACTGTTTCCATTGGCAGAAGGGTTGAGAACCAGAGGACACAGATTTAAGGTGATTGGCAAAAGAACCAAAGGCAATATATTTAAGGTGGAGATGGACAGATTTTTGAATGAAAAGGGAGTCAATGGCTATGGGGAGCGGGCAGGGAAGTGGAGCTGAGTTCATGATCTTACTAAATGGCGGAGCAGGCTCGCGGGGCCCAAATGGCCTTCTGCTCCTATTTCTTATGTTCTTATGTTCTTGACATAAGAAAAACTTTTTACATAGCGAGTGGTTAAGATCTGGAATGCATTGCCTGAAAGGGTGGTGCAGGCAGACTCAATTTTATTTTTCAAAAGTGAGTTGGATAAGTAACCGAAGGGATGTGGGACTAATTGAGAGTCGGCACGGGCTTGACTGGCCGAATGGCTGCCTTCCGTGCTGTAACCATTTTATGATTCTAGTACAGGATAGGGTATAAGCAACAAAGTTCTGGATGAGTTGGAGTTTATGTAACGTAGAACTCAGGAGGTAGTGAGGAAGAGCATTTGAGCTGATTTTGAAGTTTGAAGCCCATCTTGGGACATTGAGGTAGTATACTATCTGGTTCAGCCTGAATGAGCAGCCAGGCACGGGGATAAAATAATCAACTTTACAGGATTAATTCTCTTTCTTAAAAATAATAAACATTTGGGGATCCGAGATTCCATAAATATGGGCAGAGTACAAAAGCAAAGGGCTCAAGCTAAGCTGATACCAATCCTTGATTAGACCACAATTAGAATATTGTGTCCAGTTTTTGGCCACCCTAATCTGGAAGGATGCCAAGGCCATGGAGAGAGTGCAGATGATATTCACTTAACATGAAGCAAAACATTTAGATGAAGTGTTCATTAAACAAAGATTGTTAGAATGTGTTATTTGTTACAAGTTGATGGGTTGACTGGGCTTGATAACATTTAATAATTGTTTTCATTCTACTGTAACTTCTTGTTTCTTTCCTACAGGTTTACAAAGTGATGGTGACAGTGGGTAGGAATGAATGGTTTGTCTTGAGACGCTATGCTGAGTTTGACAAATTGTACAACACAGTAAGTTTATTACGTGTGTATGTACAATCGCATGCAAGTGCACAGTAATACTTTATTTATTGTTTTTTTTGCCGGTAGTTGCACACCATACAAGTACCCCATTGAATTTCGTTCAAAATTTAACCTTTTAGATGTTTTATCTTGCAGAATATTCATCCAGTTCTCGGAAGTAGGCATGTTTACTTTCTCAAAATCATTATGCAGTTGGCTATAATCAGTAGTGTCAACATTTTCTCTGTTATGCACATTTATCTCTAATGTACCCTCGAACTTGCAGCTTTAATTTGAAGACATTCTTCAGTGGAAGGATTTTTCTTCAAATATATATTACTCATAAAATGTCATTTATTTTTGTGAAGAGTTTTTTTTAAAAGTTAAAATTTAAAAATTTGGCACGAAGTGTATACAATTGTGGCTATAATTTTTTTCTGTACTTTCAAGGTCAGGGTTGGAAAATAATAGATCTGTACCTCAGTTTCCAGCATTCTTGGCTCTGACGCTAAAAATACTGCTTGAACCAAGGAATGACTCGGTCAACATGTCTACGCTTTTCATCGCCAAAGTTATGAATTTACCGTGGGTTGACCGCTTTAATATCAGACAAACATATATGGCCCTGAAATTCCGGTAGAGCTCTTCCCGCGGGCAAACTAAAGAAAAAGAGAAAAAAGATGTGCCCTTACCTGTTGCTGCTGCGCCCGTTGGAACTTCCGCGCCTGAGGCCTCTCGTGACTGCGCGTCGCAGCGCGGGGACGTGCGCAGGCCGGGATCTGGTGACAGCAGCCAATCAGATGTAGTCTAAATTCTCATTCATAGTATTAGAGTTCCGTAAGTTCGGAACTCCTATTATTATGAATGAGAAACCCCTCAAACACCCAAAATACAATTTAAAAAAAAAGAAAATAAACTACATATTTAACATTCATTTAAATTAAAGTTGTTATAAAAAAATATTTTCCCGACTAAAAATTTTTTTTTTTAAATTGAGCCTTAAAATAAACTTACCATAGTGATGAGGGTTTTTAACAATAAAGGTGTTTTTATAACTTTATTTTAAAATGTTTTTGTGTATTTTTAAATACTTGCGCCTGTAAAAATAGGCTATACGCTTGCTTTTTCAGGCGCAAGGTTTTAAAAGACATTTGCTGGGCAAGATACTCGTAAATAATCGGAAATCTTGCATGCAAGTGTCCTCGCTCCCGATATGCTTTGGATCTGTCAAGCCAGAACTTGACAGATCGGAAAAGCCGGTTTTCAGTGCATGCGCATTGTGTGCTGAAAACCGGGTTTTCCGATGCCTTCCCAGGTCCGTAGAAACTTTGTACGGACCCGGGACATCGGAATTTCAGGGCCATTATATTTTTTGTACATATATAGTAGCTACAATGCTTTATAAAATCAGAAGGTTGTAGCTTCAAGCCCAACTCCAAAACTTGATTACATAATCTGGCCTGACACTTCAGTGTGGTACTGAGGGAATACTGCGTTGCCAGCTTTTGGATAAGATGTTCACCAAAGCGCTACTTGTCTGTTCAAGATAGATTCCATGGCACTTTTCAAGAGCAGTGAGTTCTCCCTGTGTCCAAGCCAGCATTCATTCCTCAGCCAACACCATCAAAGCAGATTAAATAATCATTTATCTTGGTTTAATAATGTTTATTTTTTTAAGTTTTTATTTTTTATTCCATACTTGGCTGAAGGCAAAAAAAGTAGTGATTTTAGTTTTCAAATAATATGATCAATTTGATTGGTTTAATTTCTCATCTTTTATTGGTATGGTCTCTTGACTAGTCATTCAGGATTTTTGCTGTTTTCAGAAGTTCTTAGTTTCTTCAAAGAAGTTTGCTAACCACTCGTCTTACTTTTGACTTGTATGCTCCGACTTTCTTATGAACTGAATTACTTCTATTTTATCTAAAGCCAAGGATGTTTGGAAAAGCAAAATTCGGTCAGGCAGATTCAGCATGGATTTATGGAGGGGAAGTTATGTTTGACAAACTTGCTGCAGTTCTTTGAGGATGTAATGAACAGGGTGGATAAAAGGGAACCAGTGGATGTGGTGTATTTGGACTTTCAGAAGGCATTTGACAAGGTGCCACATAAAAGGTTACTGCACAAGATAAAAGTTCACGGGGTTGGGGGTAATATATTAGCATGGATAGAGGATTGGCTAACTAACAGAAAACAGAGAGTCGGGATAAATGGTTCATTCTCTGGTTGGCAACCAGTAGCTAGTGGGGTGCCGCAGGGATCAGTGCTGTGACCCCAGCTATTTACAATCTGTATTAACGACTTGGAAGAAGGGACTGAGTGTAACGTAGCCAAGTTAGTTGACGATACAAAGATGGAAGGAAAAGCAATGTTTGAGGAGGACACACAAAATCTGCAAAAGGATATAGACAGGCTAAGTGAGTGGGCAAAAATTTGGCAGATGGAGTATAATGTTGGAAAGTGTGAGGTCATGCACTTTGGCAGAAAAAAATCAAAGAGCAAGTTATTATTTAAATGAAGAAAGATTGCAAAGTGCCACAGTACAGCAGGACCTGGGGGTACTTGTGCATGAAACACAAAAGGTTAGTAGGCAGTCTGACCAGCAAGTGAGCAGGAAAGGCCAATGGTATCTTGGCCTTTATTGTAAAGGGGATGGAGTATAAAAGCAGGAAAGTCTTGCTACAGCTATATTGGCGAGGCCACACCTGGACTACTGCTTGCAGTTTTGGTTTTCATATTTACGAAAGGATATACTTGCTTTGGAGGCAGTTCAGAGAAGGTTCACTAGGTTGATTCCGGGGATGAGGGGGTTGACTTATGAGGAAAGGTTGAGTAGGTTGGGCCTCTATTCATTGGAATTCAGAAGAATTAGAGGTGATCTTATTGAACCCCTGGGCCTGATAGTCTGCATCCCAGAGTACTTGAGGAAGTGGCCCTGGAAATAGTGGATGCATTGGTGATCATTTTCCAACAGTCTATCGATCTGGATCAGTTCCTATGGACTGGAGGGTAGCTAATGTAACACCACTTTTTAAAAAGGGAGGAAGAGAGAAAGCAGGTAATTATAGACCGGTTAGCCTGATATCAGTAGTGGGGAAAATGTTGGAATCAATTATTAAGGATGAAATAGCAGCGCATTTGGAAAGCAGTGACCAGGTCAGCATGGATTTATGAAGGGGAAATCATGCTTGACAAATCTTCTGGAATTTTTTTGAGGATGTAACTAGTAGAGTGGACAAGGGAAAACCAGTGGATGTGGTGTATTTGGACTTTCAAAAGGCTTTTGACAAGGTCCCACACAAGAAATTGGTGTACAAAATCAAAGCACATGGTTGGTATTGGGGATAATATACTGACGTGGATAGAGAACTGGTTGGCAGACAGGAAGCAGAGAGTCGGGATAAACGGGTCCTTTTCAGAATGGCAGGCAGTGACTAGTGGAGTGCCGCAGGGCTCAGTGCTGGGACCCCAGCTCTTTACAATATACATCAATGATTTAGATGAAGGAATTGAGTGTAATATCTCCAAGTTTGCAGATGACACGAAACTGGGTGGCGGTGTGAGCTGTGAGGGGGATGCTAAGAGGCTGCAGGTGAGTGGGAAAATGCATGGCAGATGCAGTATAATGTGGATAAATGTGAGATTATCTGCTTTGGGGGCAAAAACGCGAAGACAGAATATTATCTGAATGGTGGCAGATTAGGAAAAGGGGAGGTGCAATGAGACCTGGGTATTATGGTTCATCAGTCATTGAAAGTTGGCATACAGGTACAGCAGGCGATGAAGAAGGCAAATGGTATGTTGGCCTTCATAGCTAGGGGATTTGAGTATAGGAGCAGGGAGGTCTTATTGCAGTTGTACAGGGCCTTGGTGAGGCCTCACCTGGAATATTATGTTCAGTTTTGGTCTCCTAATCTGAGGAAGGATGTTCTTGCTATTGAGGGAGTGCAGCAAAGGTTCACCAGACTGATTCCCAGGATGGCTGGACTGACATATGAGGAGAGACTGGATCAACTGGGCCTTTATATATTGGAGTTTAGAAGGATGAGAGGGGATCTCATAGAAACATATAAGATTCTGACGGGACGGGACAGGTTAGATGCGGGTAGAATGTTCCCGATGCTGGGGAAGTCCAGAACCAGGGGACACAGTCTTAGAATAAGGGGTAGGCCATTTAGGATTGAGATGAGGAGAAACTTCTTCACTCCGAGAGTTGTTAACCTGTGGAATTTCTTGCCGCAGAGAGTTGTTGATGCCAGTTCATTGGATATATTCAAGAGGGAGTTAGATATGGCCCTTACGACTAAGTGGATCAAGGGGTATGGAGAGAAAGCAGGAAAGGGATACTGAGGGATTGATCATCCATGATCTTATTGAATGGTGGTGCAGGCTCGAAGGGCTGAATGGCCTACTCCTGCACCTATTTTCTATGTTTCTATGAAATGTAGAAGATTAGGATGCAGAGAGGATGTTTCCACTGATGGGGACTAGGACTCGAGGGCACAATCTTAGAATAAGGGGCTGCCCATTTAAAACAGATGAGGAGAAATTTCTTCTGAGGGTTGTAAATCTGTGGAATTCGCTGCCTCAGAGTTGTGGAAGCTGGGACATTGAATGAATTTAAGACAGAAATAGACGGTTTCTTAAATGATAAGGGGTTATGGGGAGCGGGTGGGGAAGTGGAGCTGAGTCCATGATCAGATCAGCCATGATCTTATTGAATGACGGAGCAGGCTCGAGGGGCCATCTGGCCTTCTCCTGTTCCTATTTCTTATGTTCTTATGAACAAAGTGTGATGGGAAGAGTTATGGCCTTGGGAGTTAACCCCTTGCATGCTAGTTTTAACACAATAAAAATGCAAATTTTAAAAAAAAATCATAGGTAAAAATCCATTTTTGCCACAGGCTGCTTCCAAGGAAAATAAAATGAAAGAGCTAATTGTAAGCAATGATTGTGGAGCTACAGAGGAACAAAAACATGTTCACATCTAACCCACTCCCATCAACCAGTTTCAAAGTATATTTCTGTGGTAAATTTAACTTGATCCCAGTAGACACCGATGAACCTATCTTTATTTATATGGAGAGCTTCATCACACTCAAGACATCACGGCTCCAGTGTCAGAAGTGTAAAATAAATTTTTAAAGGCATGTTTTTTTAACAAGCATTTGTCAATCTACAAAGTTACCTTTATGAAAGAACAATTAAACATTGACCTGAAGTCCTATTTAGACACTTCCCTACAGATCGTACCAGAGCACTGACACAAAAATAACAAGGCACTGAAATCATCTGAAAATAATGGAACAAATAATTGCATTAGTAATGTGCCTTTAATGTAATAAAACACCCAAAGTGCTTCACATAGGAAAGAGATGGACTGAGCATTTAAGGATTCTAGCGAGTTGGTGGAAGGCAAGTCAAGGGAAGGTTTTAAGTAGTTTTTTTAAGGCAGGGCAGGAAGTAACAGGAGGTTTAGGAAAGGAGTTCTTGAGTGGGGCTATGCAGCTGAAAGCCACCAAGTGAAGAATATTGGGGGATTGTGGGGGATGCACAGGAGCCTAGAGTAAGGGGACAGTAGGGCACAGGTTGGTATGTATTCCATCAGTCACATTTGAATGTCTCAATTTATTACAGATACAACACTCAAAGAAAAAGAAAGACAATCATCTCAATGTTTGCTCTGAACTGGAGCCAGAAATTTAAAAACAATCATCCTCTGACCAGATGACTTCCATATGGTGAATGCTTCTAAAAGCGGCATCAAAGGAATAGGCTGGGCAAACCATCATAGCCATGCTCCACAACTCAAACTACCCATGAGAAAAGCCATGAAAGATCCACTCACTATTCTATGTTATCCCTGGTGTCCTGGCCAATATTTATCCCTCAATCAACATAACAAAAAAACAGATTATCTGGTCATTATCACATTGCTGTTTGTGGGAGCTTGCTTGTGTGCAAATTGGCTGCCGCGTTTCTGACATTAACAACAGTGACTACACTTCAAAAGTACTTGATTGGTTGTAAAGCGTTTGAGACATCCGATGGTCGTGAAAGGCTCGATATAAATCCAAGTCTGTCTGTGATCTAGATACAACCTCCAACAATTCTACATTGTGAAATCTCTGCTACAGAAATATGATTATGAATAGAAACATTTTTGTAAAACAAAAACTAATATGGCTTCCTTTTCTATCTGTGTTAGCTAAAGAAGCAGCTCCCTCAATTTCCCCTGAAACTTCCTGCTAAAAGAATATTTGGAGACAATTTTGATCCAGGTAATCTCTGTTTTTAAAACAAGAAATATTGTTGAAGTTGCTTATAATGTCATCTATTCATAGTTGTGAAGTCAACACTTCGAATTTCCTTTCTCTGTCCCCACTCCAGCAATACAAATATAGTACTTTTACCCAGAGTAAATTTAAATGTATCATTCTGCGTAATAACTGTGACGTGTGAAAGAGATTCCACAGCAGAATTTCGTGAACCCTTTTATAGAAAAAACTAAGCAGTCCAGGTGTGCTGTGATGCACAGAGGTTGTCAAATACTAGCTTGAAGCTGCTCCTCCTGCTCCACTGCAATAGCTTTGCTGGAAGTGCAGCAGAAACAGGGTTTCCATTGAACTTGCCAAGAGATAACAGTGGCCGAACAGCAACTGATCTGCATACATTCCTGGCCTATATTTCAGCCATTCCTTTGAGAGAAAGTGCTGAGTAGACATAAAATACTTCCTAATTGGAAGGGAGTAAAAATCTGAGGCAGAAGTACCAAAGTACCAGCAGTAAATGTCAGTGAGGCTGCCAGAGACTTTTGAATAAGTTCATTGCCCATTTATCCTGGTGGGAATACAACAGGGGGCGGGTACCATAAGGGTAGGAAGTGATGGTTTCTCCCCCTTTGAATTTATTAGGAAGGGGCTAAATCCTTCTGAAACTAATGGGCAGTTCTATGTTTGTTTCTCCATTTTTCAGCTAAGTTTAATAATAGTAAAATTTATTTTCATTTGTGGAAAGATTTGAACAAACCATTTTGACCATGTACATAAGAACATAACAAATAGGAGCAGGAATGGGCCATTTGGCTCCTCAAGCCTGTTCTGCCATTTAGTAAGATCATGGCTAATCTGATCCTGGCCTCAATTCCACTTCCCCGCCTGCTCCCCATAACCCTTGACTCCCTTATCACTCAAAAATCTGTATCTCTGCCTTAAATATATTCAAAGACCCAGCCTCCCCAGCTCTCTCGGGTAGAGAATTCCAAGGATTCACAACTCTCAGAGAAGAAATTCCTCCTCATTTCTGTTTTAAATGAGCGGCCCCTTATTCTGAAACTAGCTTCTAGATTTCCCCACGAGGGAAACATCCTCTCTGCATCTACCTTGTCAAGCCCCCTCAGTATCTTATGTCATCAATAAAATCACCCCTCATTTTTCTAAACTCCAATGAGTATAGGCCCAACCTGCTCAACCTTTCTTCATAAGTCAACCCCCTCATCTCCAGAATCAACCTAGTGAACCTTCTCTGAACTGCCTCCAATGCAAGTATATCCCTCCTCAAATAAGGAGACCAAAACTTAACGCAGTACTCTAGGTGTGGCCTCACCAATACCCTGTACAGTTGTAGCAGGACTTAGTGCTTTTATACTCTACCCCCCTTGCAATAAAGGCCAACATTCCATTTGCCTTCCTGATTACTTGCTGTATCTGCGTACTAACTTTTTGTGTTTCATGCACAAGGACCCCTAGGTCCCTCTGTACTTGCAGTATTTTGTAATTTCTCTCCATTTAAATAATTTTGCTTTTTTATTTTTCCTGCCAAAGTGGATAACTTCACACTTTCCCATATTATACTCCATCACTCACTTAGCCTTTCTATATCCCTTTGCAGATTTTTGTGTCCTCCAGAGAGCAGGAAACTATAGACCAGTTAGCCTAACATAGAAACATAGAAAATAGGTGCAGGAGTAGGCCATTCGGCCCTTCAAGCCTGCACCGCCATTCAATAAGAACATGGCTGATCATTCCCTCAGTACCCCTTTCCTGCTTTCTCGCCATACCCCTTGATCCTCTTAGCCATAAGGGCCATATCTAACTCCCTCTTGAATATATCCAATGAACTGGCATCAACAACTCTCTGTAGCAGGAATTCCACTGGTTAACAACTCTCTGAGTGAAGAAGTTTCTCCTCATCTCAGTCCTAAATGGCCTACCCCTTATCCTAAGACTATGTCCTCTGGTTCTGGACTTCCCCAACATCGGGAACATTCTTCCCGCATCTAACCTGTCCAGTCCCATCAGAATCTTATACGTTTCTATGAGATCCCCTCTCATCCTTCTAAACTCCAGTGAATAAAGGCCCAGTTGATCCAGTCTCTCCTCATATGACAGTCCAGCCAGGAACATCCTTCCTCAGATTAGGAGACCAAAACTGTACACAATATTCCAGGTGAGGCCTCACTAAGGCCTCCCTGCTCCTATACTCAAATCCCCTCGCTATGAAGGCCAATATACCATTTGCCGCCTTTACCGCCTGCTGTACCTGCATGCCCACTTTCAGTGATTGATGAACCATGACACCCAGGTCTCGTTGCCCCTCCCCTTTTCCTAATCTTCCGCCATCCAGATAATAATCTGCCTTCGTGTTTTTGCCCCCAAAATGGAAAACCTCACATTTATCCACATTATACTGCATCTGCCATGCATTTGCCCACTCAACTAACCTGTCCAAGTCACCCTGCAGCCTCTTAGCATCCTCCTCATAGCTCACACCGCCACCCAGTTTAGTGTCATCCACAAACTTAGAAATATTACACTCAATTTCTTCATCTAAATCGTTAATGTATATTGTAAAGAGCTGGGGTCCCAGCACTGAGCCCTGCGGTACTCCGCTCGTCACTGCCTGCATCTGCCATTGGGAAAATACTGGAGTCCATTATTAAGGAAGCAGTAGCAGGACATTTGGAAAAACATAATGCAGTCAAGCAGAGTCAGCATGGTTTTATAAAAGGGAGATCATGTTTGACAAATTTGCTAGAGTTCTTTGAGGATGTAACGAGCAGGGTGGATGAGGGAGGACCAGTAGATGTGGTGTATTTGGATTTCCAGAAGGCATTCGATAAGCCACATAAGAGGTTACTGCACAAAATAAAAGCTCACGGGGTTGGAGGTAATATATTAGCATGGCTAACTAACAGAAAACAGAGAGTCGGGATAACTGGGTCATTTTTCGGTCAGCGAACAGTTACCAGTGGGGTGCTGCAGGGATTGGTGCTGGGTCCTCAACTATTTACAATCTATATTAATGACTTGGATGATGGGACTGAGTGTAATGTAGCCAAGTTTGCTGATGATACAAAGATGGGTGGAGAAAGCAAATTGTGAGGAGGGGACACAAAATCTGCAAAGGGATATAGACAGGCTAAGTGAATGGGCAAAATTTTGGCAGATGGAGTATAATGTGGGAAAATGTGAGGTTATCCACCTTGGCAGAAAAAATAGAAATGCAAATTATAATTTAAATGGGGAAAAATTGCAAAGTGCTGCAGTACAGAGAAAGCTGGGGGTCTTTGTGCATGAAACACAAAAAGTTAGAATGCAGATACAGCAAGTAATCAGGAAGGCAAAGAGAATGTTGGCCTTTATTGTAAGGGGGATCGAGTATAAAAGCAGAGAAGCCCCGCTATAACTGTACAGGATATTGGTGAGGCCATACCTGGAGTACTGCATACAGTTTTGGTCTCCGTATTTAAGGAAGGATATACTTGCATTGGAGACTGTTCAGAGAAGGTTCACTAGGTTGAGTCCAGAGATGAGGAGGTTGACTTATGGGGATAGGTTGGGCCTATACTCATTGGAGTTCAGAAGAATGAGGTGTGATCTTATTGAAACTTATAAGATAATGAGGGGGCTCGATAGGGTGGATGCAAAGAGGATATTTCCACTCATAGGGGAAACTAAAACTAGGGGACATAGTCTTAGAATAAGGAGCCGCCCATTTAAAACTGAGATGAGGAGAAATTTCTTCTGAGGGTTGTAAACCTGTGGAATTTTCTGCCCCAGAGAGCTATGGAGGCTGGGTCATTGAATATATTTAAGGCGGAGATAGACAGATTTTTGAACAATAAGAGAGTAAAGGGTTGTGGGGAGCGAGCAGGGAAATGGAGCTGAGAACATGATCAGATCAGCCATGCTCTTATTGAATGGTGGAGCAGGCTTGAGGGGCCAAATGGCTTACTCCTGTTCCTATTTCTTATTTCCTCACAACTTACTTTCCTACCCATCTTTGTACCATCAGCAAACCTGGCTACATTACACTCGGTCCCTTCATCCAATTCACTAATATAGATTGTAAATAGTTGAGATCCCAGCACCGATCCCTGTGGCATCCCATTAGTCACTGTTTGCCCACCGGAAAATGATCCATTTATCCCCACTCTCTGTTTTCTGTTAGTTAGCCAATCCTCTATCCATGCAACCCTGTGAGCTTTTATCTTGTGCAGTAACCTTTTATGTGGCACCTTATCGAATGCCTTCTGGAAATCCAAATGCACCACATCCCTTGGTTCCCCCCTATTCACCCTGTTCGTTACATCCTCAAAGAACTCCAGCAAATTTATCAAACATGATTTCTCTTTCATAAAGCCATGCTGACTCTGTTTGACTGTATTATGCTTTTCCAAATGTCCTGCTACTGCTTCCTTAATAATGGACTCCAGCATTTTCCAACGACTATGGGGAGTGGGCAGGGAAATGGAGCTGTGAACATGATCAGATCAGCCATGCTCTTATTTGAATGGTGGAGCAGGCTCGAGAGGCTAACTGGTCTGTAGTTTCCTGCTTTCTGTCTACCTCCTTTTTTAAATAGGGGCGTTACATTTGTGGTTTTCCAATCTGCTGGGACCTCTCCAGAATCCAGGGAACTTTGGTAGATTGCAACCAATGCAATCCACTATCTCTGCAGCTTCTTTTAAGACCCTAGGATGCAGGCCATCAAGTCCAGGGGACTTGTCCACCTTTAGTCCCATTATTTTACTGAGTACTTTTTCTTTAGTGATTGTTTTAAGTTCCTCCCTCCCTATATCCCCTTGATTATCTATTATTGGGATGTTTTTAGTGTCTTCTACCGTGAATATTTGTAAGTTCTATCTGTGTGTGATTGTATAATTTTAGCTATTTTGTGAAGATAGTATTAAAATATTTAGCTTTTAACTCTTATCTAATATATTATAATTATATAATGCGATTTAGAATTAGTGATTGTAATGCACAAACCAATAGCTTTATTTTTCGAGGAGCATGCATTTTGACAACAGGAAAGAATTTGCAGCCCTGTAGCACAACTTGAGAACAAATCTTAACTGCTCACCCTGCTGTGATCAGAATGGTTTCTATCTTGAATTCTACTATGACAATGTATTGTTTTGGAGCACAGTGATTTGCATGCAGAAATATAGTTCCAGTGAAGAATAAAAAGCAGCTATTTTATGTTACCAATAATGATACCATAAGAAATTTTTTAAAAGTGGAAGAATTTTTATTATAGTTGTGTTTCTACCACTTGGATGACCTTCATTTTATATAGAATTACATAGAATATATGGCACAGAAATGGGCCATTTGGCCCAACCAGTCCATGCCACCATTTATGCTCCACTCGAGCCTCCTCCCATCTTTCCTCATCTAACTCTTATCGGCATAATCCTCTATTCCCTTCTCCAGCATATGCTTATCTAGCCTTCCCTAAATGCATCTATACTCTTCGCCTTAAGTACTTCATGTGGTAGTGAGTACCACATTCTCACCTCTGAGTAAAGATGTTTCTTCTGAATCCCTATTTGATTTCTTGGTGACTATCTTGTATTGATGGCCTCTAGTTTTGTTCTTCCCCACAGGTAGAAACACTTTTCTGTGTCTGCTTTATCAAAACCTTTCATAATTTTAAAGACCTCTATTAGGTTGCCCCTCAGCCTTATCTTTTCAAGAGAAGAGAGACCCAGCCTGTTCATCTTTTCCTGATGGGTATAAGAACATAACAACATAAGAAATAGGAACAGGAGTAGGCCATACGGCCCCTCGAGCCTGCTCCGCCATTCAATAAGATCATGGCTGATCTGATCATGGACTCAGCTGCACTTCCCTGCCCGCTCCCCATAACCCCTTATTCTCTTATCGTTTAAGAAACTGTCTATTTCTGTCTTAAATTTATTCAATGTCCCAGCTTCCACAGTTCTCTGAGGTAGCGAATGCCACAGATTTACAACCCTCCTGAGAGAAGAAATTCCTTCTCATCTCTGCTTTAAATGGGCAGCCCCTTATTCTAAGATCATGCCCTCTAGTTTTGGTCTCCCCCATCAGTGGAAACATCCTCTCTACATCCACCTTGTCAAGCCCCCCTCATAATCTTATATGTTTCGATAAGATCACCTCTCATTCTTCTGAATTCCAATGAGTAGAGGCCCAATCTACTCAACCTTTCCTCGTAAGTCAACCTCCTCAACCCCGGAATCAACCTAGTGAACCTTCTCTGAACTCCCTCCAAAGCAAGTATATCCTTTGGTAAATATGGAAACCAAAACTGCACGCTGGTATAACCTCGTAGTTCTGGTATCATCCTTATAAATCTTTTGTGCACCCTCTTCAGTGCCTCTATATCCTTTTTTAGGACTAGAACTAGAGGGCATAATCTTAGAATAAGGGGCCACCCATTTAAGACTGAGATGAGGAGAAATTTCTTCTGAGGGTTGTAAATCTGTGGAATTCGCTGCCTCAGAGAACTGTGAAAGCTGGGACATTGAATACATTTAAGACAGAAATAGACAGTTTCTTAAACGATAAGAGGATAAGGGGTTATGGGGAGCGGGCAGGGAAGTGCAGCTGAGTCCATGATCAGATCAGCCATGATCTTATTGAATGGCGGAGCAGGCTCGAGGGGCCGTATGGCCTACTCCTGCTCCTATTTCTTATGTTATGTTGTTATAATAGGGTGACCCCCAGAACTGTACACAGTACTTCAAGTATGGTCTAACCAAGGTTCGATACAAGTTTAGCATAACCTCTCTACTTTTTAATTCTATCCCTGGGAAATAAACCCTGATGCTTTCTTTGCTTTTTTTAACCTGCATCGCTACTTTTAGTGATTTGTGTATTTATACTCTCAGATCCCTTTGATCCTCTACCCCATTAGATTCTTATCTTCCAAGTAATATGTGACTGTCTTCTTTTCCTACCAAAATACAATACCTCCCACTTACCTGTGTTGAAATTCATTTGCCAATTACATGCTCATTCTGCAAGTTTATGAATGTCTTGTAATTTGTTGCAGTCCTCCTTAAATATCACCCCCCCCCACCCCCCAAAATTGGTGTCATCTGCAAATTTAGAAATTGTGTTTCTGATTTCAAAGTCTAAATCGTTAATATACATCATGAACAGCAGTTGTACCAGCACTGATCCTTGTAGGACCTCACTTCTCACCTTCTGCCACTCTGAATAGCTACCTTTTATCCCTAGTCTCTGCTTTCTGTCTTGCAGCCAGCTCGCTATCCATTCTGCTTGTCCCCTGACACTGCATTCTCTGACCTTATTCAGTCTATTATGTGGCACATTATTATAGGCCTTTTGGAAATCTAGATAATTTGCATCTATTGCATGACCCTTGTCTACTCTCTCTCTTACCTCTTCAAAGAATTTTTGGAATTTGGAAGAAAACAGGTGGCATATATTTGAAAAACTAAATTGTAATAGTTCATTGGAAATAGATTCCTAAAGGTCAGTAATCAAAACCGTTTTGCATTTGGCTAAAGAGTGACCTTGCATCTCTGGCCCTATGTTTGAATCCAGCTTAGACTACTGGCATGAAAGTCTCTTCTGCCTGTTGCTAACTAAGGGTCCTATGTGAAGTTTGGGAATTCCTAACCCATCTTCATTTCAAAAACACAAAACTACTTCCTAAATATTCCCTGTTTTAAAATTTTCAAGAGAGGTAACATAGGAGAAAAGGGAGGATCAGTAAGTAGCCTTATCAATTAAAGGCACTCAATTACAATCATAGAATGGAAAGTTTTTATTGATGGTGTACAGAGCAAGTCTGTCAGAATAGAGTTAAATAAAGAAGGAATTTAGGGGGAGAAATTGGGGGCGATTGCCCCTCCCGTTGGTGCCTGGGTGCAAATGACTTTTTGCCCGAGCCCGCTGCCACTACCGACTCCATGAAATTCCGCGGCGGCAGTAACCGGTAGCGCCCACTCCGCTGCGCCGCTGATGGTAACTTCATCACTGTACGCAGCAACCCATTTTCGCTCCGGAGTGAAAATTCGCTGGTGCCCCCTGAAGCTGTCGGGTGCAACGCCCGCAACAGCTTCACCGGACACGTACCAGGCTGTAGGCCGCTCGCAGGGTGTTAATTAAAGGTGTGATGTGGAATCTCTGATAAAATGGCCAACTTATCTATCGTGGCCGCCTTGCTTCTCGATCGTTTGCAGCCCGGCACTCTGTTTGTGTGCCGGGCTGTTGCCACAGCAACCCGCTCCCCGGTGGTCCAGGGATGGCTCCTATTCCTGCCCACAGAGTCAGAGGCTTGGTCCTCCCCCTTAATGAAGGGGAGGGCCCTGTCTACGCAGCAGTTCTATGCATCCCACTGCATGGCGCTGCAACCTTCGGAGCCTCTGCACCTCGCAATATTTTGCTCCACTTGCTCTCTGGGGCGGTAACCCGAATATAGGTCCCGGGGCGGGACTTCCGCGCCTGGCGCATGAACTCTTGCTTGCTGCTGTTACCGCCCCATTAGGTAGGCAATTTCGGGGCCTTGATGTTTTAGTGACAATATGAAAGAAGGAACTTGCATTTGTACAGCCCCTTTCACGAGTTTAAAATCTCCCGGGCCCAACAATGTGGAGGGCCAGATGGATTGCCATCTGCCTCATACACTGCCTAGTGAACTCCTGCCAAAAGTTTAAATTAACTCTCAAGTTTGTCAACGCCAAGATACTAGATATGTTCCTGTAAACTTTACTCATGGATTGCCTATTGTTTGTTCTCTAAAAGAAACCACTTCTGTCTCTTGTATTAGTTGTCTGCTTGTGGAATCACAGTTCGACATGGGCTATCCTAAAAAGCGAACTCCTTTTTCGCTTCAGAACGCATTTCCAAATTGCTTATGTTCAAATCTTTTTCTGGGCCTCTTCTGGCCCCAGCTACTCACCACCATTTGGCCTGACGGGGAAGCCATGACAGCTTCTCCATGCAACCCTTGGGCTAAAATTGCAGTCACGTCCCAATAACTTCATTGGAGCCCAACCTGCAAAGAATCTCAAACATGTATGTAAAAAGATAATCAATAAAGAGGTGGGACCACTTGGAGACAAAGGAGCCATCTTGTATTGAAAGTGAAGAAATGGCATAATTGTTTCATAGGTATTTTGCATCACTTTTTTTGAAGGTGAAACTGTAGGAGTACTTGAGACTGTGGCAAGGAGATAATTATTTAAAAGGATTATTAAAGTTAATATCCTTAATGGTATATGTCCCAGAATACTGAAGATCAGAGAAGAAATGCAGACACTAACTATGATTTTCCAAAATCTTTGGCAATGGGAATTGCGCTGAGTACTGGATGATAGCAAATGTTACACTTGAACAGGCAAATGGCATCTTGATTTACTATCTGATCCAAAAGATTGCACATCTGACAATGAAACACTCCGTCTGTACTGTACTAATTATGCACTCATTTACCTAGAGTGGCGTTTGAAGCCCACAACCTGCTGAGTCTGAGTGCTATAATTGAACCAAGGTGACATTTAGAAGGACATTGAGACCTAGAAATTCCCTATCTTACCACCAACTACTAGTGCCGTATTTCTGCAAAAAATGGCGGCTGCCTCGCTTCCGACACGGGACTCGGTGACCGCCATTTTGGTGAGGTCCAAAGCGCTGCTGTTGCCAGTGCTAGCGCCTCAAATTCAAATGAGCAGATCGTGACGTCAATCGATGTGCAACGTCTGATTTAACACATGACTGTGATTTTCAACATTGCTGCACACCATAATGCCCACTCAAAATCACTTATAGAAGAACGTGCGTGTAGCAGCACTGCAGAGATGCTGTCAGTGCTTCTTAAAGAGACGCACCCATCTTTCAGGTAAGTTTGGATTTCAGATTTTGGGCTTTTTAAAAATATTTTATTGAAGTAGTGGTTTGTTGCAATACATTTAAAAAGTTGTTTGTGTGCAGTGAGTGCTGCTGGACACTTGCAAGGCTTTGGATGGTAGAAGAAGGCCTCTGAGAAGGCATGAAAGACTGGAAATACCCAGCAAGTCAGGCAGCATCTGTGGAGAGAGAAACCGAGTAGGTGAAATTTTATTCAGGCAAGTATAAAGTGCTGCACATTGGAAGGAAAAATGGGCCAGACAAACTCCATGAATGCTGTTGAAATAGCTAGGGATGAAGTCAAAAGAGACTTGGGAGCCTTAGTAAATTTGATGCCCAACATGTCCAGCCAATGCAGAACAACAAAGCCAATGAAACTATGTAGCCAAAAAAGTAGAATACAAGTCGGGAAGTAGTGATCAAACCATATAGTTCTCTGATTAGTCCACACCTGGAGTGCTGTGTCCAGGTCACGAAAAACATTCTAGTGTCAGAAACACTACAGAAAAGAC
This sequence comes from Pristiophorus japonicus, assembly GCF_044704955.1. Taxonomy (NCBI): domain Eukaryota; kingdom Metazoa; phylum Chordata; class Chondrichthyes; family Pristiophoridae; genus Pristiophorus; species Pristiophorus japonicus. The sequence continues at coordinate 398,503,420 of NC_091977.1, read as the reverse complement.
ACACAAGGCTGGTCCTGCCTTTTAATTAACATCAACGGTGTGGAGAATTTGTGTTGTAATGGGCTCTTTCCGGTGCAAATCTTAGCAGGTGACCACATGTCTGTGTCCTGCTTGCATGCAAGGAGAATGAGGAAGAAACGAGTGATCCTGTAGGCCATGTACAGAATAGTTGCCATATTTGTTACAACAATTTACCTGCCACCCGCTCACCAATCAATGTTACAGCATTGCATTCAGCTTTTGTGGAAAAAGCTCCCTCTTGTTTAAAGTGCATCAAATTGACACAAGCAAAGTTCCAGAACCTGTCTATGGAAGTCATCTTTTAAATCGGCTCCGGCTCGCTAAAATTCTATAGATGGAAAAACGGTTTGGCAACCTGTTTATGCATTTATGGGAAGTCTGTGGTTTGATCGTACTTCGGAGTTTATGGGATCGGAGGAGAAAGGTGAGGGTGTGGGTGTACAACAGGGCAAATTAATTATCGGAAGTCTGTACCTCTCATTGCGCTGAAGAAGGCATGCAACATTCGGTGTTGTTGAAAGGGACAACAGTTCATTTTTTTTTTGACATTGAGCCAAGATGGCCCATTTAATGTTTTCAAGGACTCTCCCCTATCACTTTACCCACACATCCCATTTTAAAGGAATAGGGACTAAGCAAAGCTCTCTTTTAAATGCTTCTTTTAATTTTCATGAAGCAGGAAGAAAAAGATATAGCACAGGAATGATCAAATCCAGCATTTTGTAGTTTTTAAAACTGTTATACCATAGTCATAAGTTCATTAATATTCTGAGGTCACTTTAATCACTGCCTTAGGAGAGTCTGGCAGCTGAGGGTTTTCTACTATTGCATGGTACGGACAGAGTACTCATCTGATAACTTAAAGAATTTGAATTCACACTTCAAATTTCGGAGAGTGAAACACTGAACATCCATAGGTGATTCCTAATCCAAACCTCGAGCTTATTCTTCTAGTCACTCAGAAGCAATCACTTGCAATATACTGCATCTTCCCATTTGTTATACATTCAGTATTACATAGGTACGGTAACATAGTGGTTATGTTAATGGATCAGTAATCCAGAGGCTGCACTAATGATCTGGAGACATGAGTTCAAATCCCACCACGATAACTGGAATTTAAATTCAATTAAATAAATCTGGAATAAAAAGCTAGCATCAGTAATGGCGACCATGAAACTATCGGATTGTCGTAAAAACCCTTCTGGTTCACTAATGTCCTTTAGGGAAGGAAATCTGCCGTCCTTACCTGTCCTGGCCGATATATGACTCCAGACCCACAGCAATGTGGTTGACTCTTAACTGCCAGTGCATATGGAACCTAGCAAGCCACTCGGTTGTATTCAAGCAGGCGGCTCACCACCACCACCACCTTCTCGAGAGCAATTAGGCATGGACAATAAATGCTGCCGTTACCGGCGCCGCCCACATCCCATGAATTAATTTTTAAAAAAAATCTCAGACAGGACAGTTTCAAATAAGTAAACAACTGAAAAAGAAAATTGTACATTTTACCGACAAATCTCATGGGTTAGCTATCAAGCTTTAATATAAACGTGGAGATAATTCTATCTTTACTTTCTGGCTACCTTACATTTGTCACTTGAAGCATCCTCATGGCTGTTAATGGTACTGAAGCGCTTTTAGCAGCTGCACACACAGGCATGCTTTGGAGAGGGCGGCAAGAGGAGCAGCGATATCCAAAATGGATAAGTGGGCATTGCATGCCGATCGACATCACGCTCTGACTAATTATGATACTTTCGGTGAGCGCAGGCAACAGTAGCACTGCCGACCTGCCAAAAATAGCGTCTGCCGGCAGCGGGCGGAAGTGAGACGACTGGCATTTTTTTTTTCCCCCCAAAAGAAACCTTAACGGCTAGCACGAACACTTCGAACTTCTAGGCCTTGGGCTTTTCAGCCGAGAAAGGGGGCATTTAAGAAATGATTTTACAGTGGTATAAATGGTGTGCAAAAGGTAAATTCAGAGAGTAATGCAAGGGGACACGGCTTCAAACTAGTAAAAGGTATATTTAGGATTGATATCGGGAAGTTCTTCTTCCTGTAAAGTTTCAGCAATACATAGAATGGACTTCTAGATAGAGGAGTAGATGCAAAAACCAAGGAAGAAACAGTTGGATACTGCAGTGAAGGACTTGAGAGTTATTGATGGATGAACTAAAATAGGTCGGATGGATACCACATCTGCAATTGTATTCTGATCTTGTGAATGGGGCTTTCTGACTGAAGACAAAGTGGTTCAGTGAAATTACACTTGAATCCATGGAATAATGTTAGTGTTCAATGAAATGCCTTATAAAGTATGAGTGTGTTACTGTGAAACCTGTATAAACGGACACTCCCATAAAACAGACATTTATTGACAGTCCCAAATAGCTTGCATTACTAAAAGGTAAAAATAGGCACTCTGAATCCACAGACACTCGCAAATTACGGACAGCCTTCATGTACCAAGCTCTTTTTTATACCTTTAAACACAGGACACAGCCTGACGTCATGCTTTAAAATATTCATATTTCTTTGATGAACTAATGGAGTGGGTTGATGAGGGTAGTGCAGTTGATGTTGTGTATATAAACTTTCAAATGGTGTTTGACAACATACCACATAAAGTACTGCAAAATTGAAGTCCATGGGATTAAAGGGACAGTGGCAGTGTGGATACAAAATCAGCGAAGGGACAGAAAGCAGAGAGTAGTGGTGAACGGTTGTTTTTCAAACTGGAGGGAAGTATACAGTGGTGTTCCCCAGGGGTCGGTATTGGGACCACTGCTCTTCTTGATAAATATATTAATGATCTGGACTTGGATATATAGGCATAATTTCAAAGTTTGAAGATAACCTGGAACTTAGAAATGTAGTAAACAATGAAGAGGATCGTAACAGACTGGTGAAATGGGCAGACACATGGTAGATGAAATTTAACAGAAGTGTGAAGTGATACATTTTGATAGGCAGAATGAGGAGAGGCAAAATTATACAATTTTAAAGGATGTGCAGGAACAGAGAGCCTTAGGGGTCTATGTACACAAATCTATGAATATGACAAGACAAGCTGAGAAGGCTGTTTTTTTTTTAAAAAAAAGCATATGGGATCTTTGGCTTTATTAATAGAGGCATAGAGTACAAAAGCAAGGAAGTTATGCTAAACCTTTAAAGAACACTGGTTAGACTGTGTATTGTGTTGAATTCTGGGCATCACATTTTAGGAAGGATTGTCAAGGCCTTGGAAGAGATTTCTTAGAATTAATCATAGATGAGGGTCTTCAGTTATGTGGACAGTCTGGAGAAGCTGGGGTTTCTCTCCTTAGAGTGGTGAAGGTTAAGGGGAGATTTGATAGAGGTGTTCAAAATCATGACCGGTTTTGATAGAGCAAATCAGGAGAAACTGCTTCAGTGGCAGAAGGGTCATTAACCAAAGGACACAGATTTAAAGTGATTGGCAAATTTTTTTTGCACAGCGAGTTGTTGTGATCTGGAATTCATTGCCTTATAGGGTGGTGGAAACAGATTCAATAGTAACATTCAAAAGGGAATTGGACGAATACTTGAAGGGAAAACATTTGCAGGGATATGGGGAAAGAGCAGGGGTGTGGGACTAACTGGATACCTCTACCAAAGACTCGGCACAGGTAAAATGGGCCAAATGGCTGCAACATTCTATGAAAGTACATACTGTATCTGAGACTGAAGATCATGATGACTGATGGATTGTTACTGGATTCCTTTTTTATCTCTACCGGTATCGGGGCTTCAATCCCCCCCCTTGTAGCCGCTATCTCTGCTGGTATCGGGGCTTGAATATTGTCCCTTCCGGTATCGGGGCCTAAATCCTTTCTGCAGCAACTATCGGTACATCCAATGATTATTTTGAAAATGAGGACACCTGCCAAAATAGACACCTGATGCCAGTCCCTTAGGTGTCTGTAATTTATGGGTTTCACTGTACCTCCAATACAAATTGTACGCTAATATAGAAGCAATCTTCATGCCTGACGGTGTCCAGGATCTAACTTTTCTTGGCGTCCAAAAGCGATTATTGAGTGCAGAAAATGCATGGCTGCTTCCTATTGTCCCTTCAGCAGGCCCAAATGGAATTAGTGGAGACTACTAAAATAAAATGAGGAGAACTGCATTTTGTTTGGGGTCTCTAGTTGAGCACTGCTGTCCCAGCATAAGTATAAAAGTGCCTTCAGATTACCTAGTTTTGGTATGGTTTTACACTTTGCAGTTCACCTTCCACATGCAAAGTTCCTATACATGGGAACTAAATGAATGAGGAAGAACATGTTGCATTGCCTGCTTTCAATAAAGTGTTCTTCACTCTTTATTTGAAGTTCTTCAACCGCTACATACAGCGGCTTTGTATGTGGAGATAGAATGGTAAATTTGCGTCTTAAATATTTTATAAGTGAAATCACTGAAGCCATCTGGAGGGCACATGTGCATCTCAAGTTCACTTCCACGCTTTTGTGTGTTGCTGTCTCAGTATAGCTAATATGCTGCAATCCATGTCTGGGCCTGCTGTAATAGTTAATTGAGTGAATCTCAAACAGATTAATATTGCTTGGAAAATGCTTTGTAGGTTTCTAATTAATAGTATAAGAGTTATGTAGTGTTTACCCAAATTCCATCATGAGTGGAAGGAAAAGAATTCTTTCAACTTTTTGTACTCTTTTCTTAACAGCTTTTATTAAGCAAAGAAGAGCCGGATTGAATGAATTCATTCAGAAACTAGTATCAAACTCGTCATTAAGTGAACAGTAAGTTTCATCTCATTACTTCCATAAAATGGCGACCATGTTCATTTTAATTGGCTTCTTGGCGCAGTTGAATGCATTAAACATGCATTGCTACCCTGCAGCTAAAGAAGCTTTCCTAATTAAATCCAGCTAAATAACCACGTGCGTTTTTATAATTGCTATTTCTTAAATGCTATTTCTGTACCTTCTACTTTGTGTTCTTCAAGGTTGCAGGATGGTTGTTGCTAAAAAAAAAATAAGATTTTGCAGCATTTTGGTTTTCCAACTTGTTGAATCGAAGAATGGTCGGATCCAGGTTGGGATGGCCTGCAGGCAGTGGAACTCTAAAAGTCCAAGAGGCCCGGGCAAGGGAAAGCAGGCATATTGCTTTTATGTTTTCAACATCTAATTCTAGATTTCTTATTGTAATGAGAAAAGAATGGATTCTACTGTTTAACCACATCCATGTGAGATAGTGTGGTTTTGACAATCCTCACATTAAAATTAATCTCTCATTTGAAAAAGTTATATTCTTATAGCTAGCTATAGAGGTTTATTGCCACGCTCTAGTGGAAGGTGTACAGTATAATTTCTATTGGAGGGCATAAATGGGAAATAAAGTTGGATTTCAGTGCGCTGGAATTGCTGTACTCAAAAGATAGTACAAATGCTCAAATTTGGTATAACTCCTAACATTTAGTATCATCTTGCAATTAATTCAATAGTTTTTTTTAAATGCATTGCTACAGAGTGTGTATTTAGAAATGCCTTATGAATGTATGAAAATGACGGGCAGGCAAAGACCAGCTGGTCCATCAAGCCTGCCCCACATTCACGATGCTTGGAGCTCCTCAGCAGCTATGCAGTCTCCTGAGAGACAAAAATCCAGAAAAAATAACCCCGGACCAAAACTGAGGAAGAAATTGAGAAAATTACTCTCCAACCCTTTCAGGTGATTGAAACCTGTCCAGGACCATGTTAATGTTAACTGTTAAATTGCTTACCTTTTTATAAGATGCAGGCCAAGAGCTAGTTGAGCTCTCATTTGAAACTTCCTGTGGTGTGTTCACATGGTTTTGTGCATTTTAACTTTTTAGTTTTTTTTTCCATTTCTTTAGAATATCGAAAGCAAACTACCATTGGAAAAAAGTTACTCTTATTTATTTTTATTTAGCCTTGATGTTCGAGCATTTCTTCAAATGGACAACCCAAAGAATCAATCAGATCCATCAGAAGATGAAGATGAAAAGCCTGGTCATATGGTACTGTACATACAGAAGAGTTTTTTAGTTTTAAAATGTACTTACTACCTCAGATACTGACAGTTTTCTGTCATGATACAATTTATTGCCATGCCTGCGCCACAGAGATCTAAGATCATTTTTATTTCTACAGCAACATTCTACCTCTGAAAGCATTTATCTTGGTGCCTCAGGAAATCCACAGTGAGTACTTTATAGCTTTAGTTATTTATTTTAATTTTTTTTCCTTGTAATAAAAACTTAGATCATCTTGCCATTAAAAATAACTGCGTTATCTGGTAAGTTGTCACATTTTATATTGCATAGCATTATAATTTGATGCTTTGTGTATTTTAACCCCACATTGCTTAACTTACAGATTTTTGACTTTTGTGGGGGGCTATTTATTTCAGGGCTAAGCCAACAGACTTTGCTTTCTTGAAGCTAATTGGCAAAGGAAGCTTTGGCAAGGTAAGATTTTAAATATTCAACTTTTTCTTGCTTCTGCTGATACATCAGCTGCTTTTGCTTCAACATTTCAGAGGTTCATGTGCCACAGTGTTTGTCCAATAAGAGATGGCCCTTATGGATCGTAATTATAAAACTATTTTTGTTAGGTTCTACTTGCGAAACATAAAACTGATGGGAAATTTTACGCAATCAAAGTCTTGCATAAGAAAGTAATCCTAAAGAAGAAAGAGGTAATATTAGAAATTTCATTTATTGCCACATTTTTTTGGTTGGTAGTTTTTTGTTTTGTGTGTGTATTTAAATTGTTAAAATATTTTCTTAATGCAGCAAAGGCACATTATGGCTGAGCGTAATGTGTTGCTGAAAAATGCGAAACATCCCTTCCTGGTTGGGCTTCATTATTCGTTCCAAACCATAGACAAGCTCTACTTTGTCCTGGATTTTATTAACGGTGGAGAGGTTAGTATTATTTAAACTGGTAGACAGCTACAAACAGGTAGCATTGAATTGTGATTTTCTTTGCCCACCAACAAACAGATTTCAGTATGTTTAACACTTCATTGTCACTAATGCTGAAATGAAAAGCGAGTTACAGACAAATATAGAACTACTAAGTAGCTACATTTGATAACTATATAATATAATATAATGCTTCCCACTTATAATGATTTTTCTATTTTACATTTTCTTTCCCCTTCCATTGATTGTGGTGTGTACCATTAGCACAGGTAATCTGTTCCAAGTCCTCTACCAGTGTTACTTTCAAAGGTGCGCAAAAGCATACAAGTGATGCCCTATAAATTGTCCACTCTCCCGTGAAGAAGCAGCTAGCCTCCGTTCATTACCTCCTCCGTTTCCCCACCAACATTTTTGACCTAAAGCTCGCTCTTAAATTTCAAACTCTTACCCGAGGCCTTTTCACCCCAAACACAAACGTTAATTCCCATAGGCAACCACACTATGATCTAAGGCTACCCTCCGATCTTCTACCCTCCAAAAATTTAAGCTCATAAAATTCTGCTGTCCATATCCCAGACATGCCAACTCTCGCGAATTTATCGCAAGAGCTGCGATTTCGAAGTTAATCAACCTTCACTCATGATTTTTTTAAAAAAGCGATAGAACTGTCAAATCTCGCATTTCTTTTTCTCCCCTCACAAAGCTGATTGTGCTCACCTTGTGATGTCAGTGCTGCCAAATACGCTTCCTGTCCGGGGGCAAAGGTTGGTGAGGGGTCGGGTCGGGAAAGGACAAGGCCTCAGCCTCACGGGCTGGGAGGGGGACAGCAATGCCACCTACTTAACGCTCCCTGCTGTTGGGACTCAGTGATTCGTGTAAGTGCAGAGCCTGTGGTTGCCCGATGTTTGTGTATTTAAGCCGTCAATTACTTAACTCCCTTTCCCTGTGCTGCCTGTTCTGGAGCCTATGTTGTGTTGTGATGGGGTTGGCAGCTGTGAAGTTGAGAGCAAGTCAAGCGTTCCCGGTAGGAACAGGGTTACTTCATGTTGGGTTGTTGCAGACATAGTGACTCTTCACTGATGGAAGTGCATGGTCTCGATGGGGTGCAGTGCTTGCCGCTAATATCAGAAATCTGACAGTTTATACAGCAAGAATAGGTCATGAAACATAATCAATTGATTGTGTCTGCTAATGAACTCTAAAGATATTGAAATGTCAGTGCCCTGCTTGAATAAGTGTAGATTGTACAAAAATGTTAGCATAAATCCAGATTCACGGACCAAAAAATGAGGCCAAAATATTTAAATTATTAAATATGCTTCCTCCCCGCACCACCCCTTCCCCCCCCCCCCCCCCTTTCTTTCTCTTCCCAAGATCTAACACTTTGGGGAACCCGCTGTCATCCCGCTCCTACGCGCCATTCCCTCAGGCGCGTCTGCCATCGCAGACCCTACCCAAGTGACAGGCACCCAATTGAGGTTATTAACAGTGAGTTGTCAGACCCTTAATATGTTTTTTTAACTTATTTTTAAATTTAACTGCACGAGAACCACGCTGCTCGGGAAACACGTCTGTCAACCTGAGGTGGGAGTTCCATGGTCATTGCTCCAATTGATTACTTGACAGCATCAAATGTACAGTAAAAGCTCCCACATGACAGATGATCATTTTCCTCAGGCAGAAGTTGTTGCCCAGTCCAATTCCAGCACAGGTTCTGCAGTCTGCAAGTCTTTCCAGCAAAGTCTCCATCCAGTCTCACCTCACTGGAAGAACTCTCACCAGGAAGAACAGGTGGGGTAGCGTTGCTGGTTAAAGAGGAAATTAATGCAATAGTAAGGAAGGACATTAGCTTGGATGATGTGGAATCTGTATGAGTGGAGCTGCGGAATACCAAAGGGCAGAAAATGCTAGTGCGAGTTGTGTACAGACCACCAAACAGTAGTAGTGAGGTTGGGGACAGCATCAAACAAGAAATTAGGGATGCATGCAATAAAGGTACAGTAGTTCGCATGGTCGGCTTTAATCTACATATAGATTGGACTAAACAAACTGGTAGCAATACGGTGGAGGACGATTTCCTGTAATGTATTAGGGATGGTTTTCGAGACCAATATGTCGAAGAACCAACTAGAGGGCTGGCCATCCTAGACTGGGTGATGTGTAATGAGAAAGGACCAATTAGCAATCTTGTGCGAGGCCCCTTGGGTAAGAGTGACAATATGGTAAAATTATTTATTAAAATGGAGAGTGACACAGTTAATTCAGAGACTAGGGTCCTGAACTTAAAGAAAGGTAACTTGGATGGTATGAGACGTGAATTGGCTAGAATAGACAGGCGAATGAAACTTAAAGGGTTGACGGCGGATAGGCAATGGCAAACATTTAAAGATCACAGGGATGAACTTCAACAATTGTACATCCCTATCTGGAGTAAAAATAAAACTGGGAAAGTGGCTCAATCGTGGCTAACAAGGGAAATTAAGGATAGTGTTAAATCCAAGGAAGAGGCATATAAATTGACCAGAAAAAGCAGCAAACCCAAGGACTAGGAGAAATTTAGAATTCAGCAGAGGAAGAAAAAGAGTTTAATTAGGAGGGGGGGGGAAATAGAGTATGAGAGGAAGCTTGCTGGGAACATAAAAACTGACTGCAAAAGCTTCTATAGATATGTGAAGAGAAAAGGATTAGTGAAGACAAACGTAGGTCCCTTGCAGTCAGAATCAGGTGAATTTATAATGGGGAACAAAGAAATGGCAGACCAGTTGAACAAATACTTTGGTTCTGTCTTCACGAAGGAAGACACAAATAAATTTCCGGAAATACTAGGGGACCGAGGGTCTAGTGAGAAGGAGGAACTGAAGGAAATCCTTATTAGGCGGAAAATTGTGATAGGGAAATTGATGGGATTGAAGGCCGATAAATCCCCGGGGCCTGATGGTCTATATCCCTGAGTACTTAAGGAAGTGGCCTTAGAAATAGTGGATGCATTGGTGATCATTTTCCAACAGTCTATCGACTCTGGATTAGTTCCTGTGGACTGGAGGGTAGCTAATGTAACACCACTTTTTTAAAAAAAGAGGGAGAGAAAACGGGTAATTATAGACCAGTTAGCCTGACATCAGTAGTGGGGACAATGTTGGAATCAATTATTAAAGATGAAATAGCAGCGCATTTGGAAAGCAGTGACAGGATCGGTCCAAGTCAGCATGGATTTATGAAAGGGAAATCATGCTTGACAAATCTTCTGGAATTTTTTGAGGATGTAACTAGTAGAGTGGACAAGGGAGAACCAATGGATGTGGTGTATTTGGACTTTCAAAAGGCTTTTGACAAGGTCCCACACAAGAGATTAGTGTGCAAAATTAAAGCACATGGTATTGGGGGTAATGTACTGATGTGGATAGAGAACTGGTTGGCTGACAGGAAGCAGAGAGTCGGGATAAACGGGTCCTTTTCAGAATGGCAGGCAGTGACTAGTGGGGTGCCGCAGGGCTCAGTGCTGGGACCCCAGCTATTTGCAATATACATTAATGATTTAGATGAAGGAATTGAGTGAAATATCTCCAAGTTTGCAGATGACACTAAGCTGGGTGGTGGTGTGAGGTGGACGCTAAGAGGCTGCAGGGTGACTTGGACAGGTTAGGTGAGTGGGCAAATGCATGGCAGATGCAGTATAATGTGGATAAATTTGAGGTTATTCACTTTGGTGACAAAAACACGAAGGCAGAATATTATCTGAATGGCGGCAGATTAGGAAAAGGGGAGGTGCAACGAGACCTGGGTGTCATGGTACATCAGTCACTGAAAGTTGGCATGCAGGTACAGCAGGCGGTGAAGAAGGCAAGAGGTATGTTGACCTTCATAGCTAGGAGATTTGAATATAGGAGCAGGGAGGTCTTACTGCAGTTGTACAGGGCCTTGGTGAGGCCTCACCTGGAATATTGTGTTCAGTTTTGTTCTCCTAATCTGAGGAACGACGTTCTTGGTATTGAGTGAGTGCAGCGAAGTTTCACCAGACTGATTCCCGGGATGGCAGGACTGACATATGAGGAGAGACTGGATCAATTGGGATATTCACTGGAGTTTAGAAGGATGAGGGGATCTCATAGAAACATATAAAATTCTGACGGGACTGGACAAGTTAGATGCAGGAAGAATGTTCCCGATGTTGGGGAAGTCCAGAAACAGGGGACACAGTCTTAGGATAAGGGGTAAGCCATTTTGGACTGAGATGAGGAGAAACTTCTTCACTCCGAGAGTTGTTAATCTGTGGAATTCCTTACCGCAGAGAGTTGTTGATGCTAGTTCATTGGATATATTCAAGGGGGAGTTAGATATGGCCCTTACAGCTAAAGGGATCAAGGGGTATGGAGAGAAAGCAGGAAAGGGGTACTGAGGTGAATGATCAGCCATGATCTTATTGAATGGTGGTGCAGGCTCGAGGGGCCAAATGGCCTACTCCTGCACCTATTTTCTATGTTTCTGTGTTTCTGTCATCTATACTTCACCTGCCATCTATTCCATCAGCATGCGTGCCATTTATACTGCCTCACCTTGGTCCTCTGAATCGGACCATGTTGAGCCCCAGGGCCAACAACAGTAACACCACCAACCTGCTCCGCAATCACAGAACTGAATGTATCAGCACTTGACTACATTGCCCAGGAGGTCAAGGATGGCCAGATTTAGTTAACTTTACACTGTACACCTATATCCTTGCCGCATGATGCACCAGGTTGGCACCACTCCACACCAACACCATAAAGCATCCCTACAATGCCCCAGCCATTCCTTTCACATTCATCACCATTGTGGGGGATACCTTATGTCTCACCATTCACTGCAACTCACTATGCCACTTCCAAAGGTGCACTCAAATCTGTCCAAGAACGCAAAGTGTTGAAAATAAAGGTTTCAATGTTTGACACCACGTTAGCAGAAACTTTACATAAACATTGGCTAAAACATCCAAGTGCCCTTGTATGTAGTTAGTTGATATGATTGCACTAGGATGCGGGTGAGTGTGAGGGTTGGCTAGTGAGATGGGGATTTGATATTGTAGATAGAGAGGGATGGATGGAGGTGCAAGATATGTTGGTGTGAGTAAGAATATACAGGAGCATGGAAGGCACGGTGATGGGGATATGATGAGAGGCACAGCAGGGTGAAGTTGTGTGTGGCTTTGCACTAACGTTTCCTGCTCTAATGCTCTAAACATTTGTGGCTCTGTACCCAGGTCCTCCTGAACACATCCCTGCTTATGACGTCCTCTGCAATCTGCAACCAGGCTATTTTGGTCTCCTGGGGAGGTCTCCTCCGCCCAAAGGAAGGGAAGAGTAGCTCTCTGCGTGCTCGGACACCCTCCATAAGCATATGGAGGGAGTAATCGTAGAACCTCGGTTCAGCCTTCTGCCTCTATGCAGTCATTGTCAATGGTTGCAGCACTCTAATACATTGACAGCACTGTTAGATTAAAAGTGAAATTTAATGTGGCCATAGTCCCTTTAAAGATCCCTGTTGAAAATGAGTTATGAATTACGTCACCAGACCTGCTCCATTTAATTGGGCCGGATAACATGTTGGGCGGGCTTAATAGGCCCTATTAACGCAAGTTCGTTTTCAGCTGTGGGATGGAGCCAGCTGCGGTGTCGCAACCCACCACAGTCACCACAGCCACCACCCGCACCGGACCCGCCAAGGTAGACAAAATTCCGGCCTTCATGTTTCCAGATTCAACAGGAAACTGTTCAGCCCTATAATCATATGCTTAGATATCGCTTGTAATACTGAATATTAATCCAGAGGCATCTATGGAGAGGATACTTTAATAAAGCTGCAGCTGGATAATTCATAAGCCACATAAGGAATATTAGCCAAAGGGTATCAGACAAATCTTTACTCCTTTTCACCACAGTTCCATGAGAAAATTGTCTGGAAATTTACCATCCATATCTAAGGGTGATTAGATGACTAAAGATATCTGAAGATGTTGAAATGGAAGAACTTCCTCCTTTTTTGGTCCGTGAATGTGGATTTGTGCTAATACTTTTGTACAGTCCATACTTACTAAAGCACTGCCATTTCTATATCTTCAGATTTTAATAAAAGCTCTTTCTATGAACTGAAACCTTCCCAACAGCTACTGGAAATTGCTAAATGTGCAACACTCCAGCTGAGGTCATCCCAATAACTGTCATTGTAAGCTTAAACTGAGATACATAGCAACATGGTGACAACAGGGAGACTTTTTAGAAGGTTTTTTGTAAAGCGTTTTCTGATTCAGTAATATATGTTTTTACAGAGCTGTGACCTGTTCAAAATTAAATAAGCCACTAATAAGGTTTATAAACCAATTGTCAATCTATATTAGTTTATATTTGGGGAAAAAAAAGCAACTCATGATTTTTATACCCAGTCTCTTGATTTTTAAGGGTTTATTTCTTGATTTATGAGACGGTGAGGTTGGCATCACTGACATACTAACTTGCACCAAGACCCGTTCACCCATTACCTCTTTGCTTGCTGACCTATGTCTGTTTTCAGTTCATCAATGCCTTGAATTTAACATTTTCATCCTTCTGTTTAAATCCCTCCATAGTCTTGCGTCTCCCTATCTTTGTAACCTCCTGCAACTCTGAGAACTCTGTTCCTACAACTTTGGCCTCTAATGCATCCCTCACTTCCTTCGCCATACCATTTGGTGGCTGTGCCTTCAGCTTTTCCAGCCCCGAACCTCGGGCATTCTCTTCCTAAAGCTCTTCACCTCTCTACCTCTCTCACCTACGTGAAGACGCTATTTGAAACCTACCTCTTTTAGTCAGTTGTGTTAATATCTCCTCCTTTGGCTCTGTCAATTTTTGTCTGATTACATTCGTAGAGCACCTTGGGACATTGTACTACAGTAAAGGCGCTATATAAAGCACGTTGTTACAATTTCACTATACCAAATGTACACAGGAAATCGCCCCATCCCCATATTAACCATAATTAATCTTGTCTGTTTAAAAAGGGCAGCCTATAATATTGACAAACACACAAAATGGAACTATTTCTCATAGTTCATGGGTAACATGTAAAATCTCTAGTATTTGATCATTGTGAGTTAATGTACTTATCCTAAACTATTTTCAGTTGTTTTTCCATTTACAACGGGAGCGATGCTTCCCAGAAGACAGAGCCAGATTTTATGCTGCAGAAATGGCCAGTGCACTGGGATACTTGCATTCACTCAACATTGTTTACAGGTAACCTTTTCTGAAAATAATGTAAATCATTACAGTGCATTATAAATATATGCATCTTCAGTACTATCTTCATATTGTGCAATATAATTTTCAACAGTTGAGCATTGAGTTAATGGGTGTGTGTTGATATTTCAAACCACAATGCTATAGAGCAATGGCCAGCAAGTGGAGTAGAGGAGGAGGGAAAGCTAAGTAGTTTAATCTAACCACATTCTGCATGCTTTCAAAAACAGGAATGCAAACAAGTACACATTTGACTTTACACTACCTTATTCTTTTGATAATGGTAGCAGTGCTTTTTTTGGAAATGCACCGAAGGCAAGTGGAGACTATGCCAGCATACTACTGACTTGTGCCTTGTAGGTGGTGGAGAGGCTTTGGGCAGTCAAGAGGTGATCCAACCTCTGAACTTCACTAGCAGCCATGGCCTTTATGTGGCTAGTCCAGTTGTGTTTGTGATCAATGGTGACCCCCAGGATATTGAGGTGTGGGTCTCGGCCATGGTAATTGTTATGTATGTAAACATTATAACTGTGTAAGACTTGCCACCAGAGGCGCAACTGTTGGAGGCCCAAGAGTCACCTGCACACCTTGCGCAAGGGAATATAAAAGGTGTCTGCCATGCTGCTTAGGCACTCTGGAGTTGTATTAAAGAGACTAGGGTCACATCAGTTTTAGCTCACAGTACTCAGTCTTGTGGAGTTCTTCCATACTTAACAATTGGCGACGAGTAACAGAATACGAACTTTCATGCGGTCATGGCTGCCATTGGTATTTTAGAGAGATTTATAGAAGGTGATGATTGGGAAGCCTTCGTTGAGCGTCTCGACCAATACTTCGTGGCCAACGAGTTGGATGGCGACGATAAAGCGATCAAGCGCAGGACGATTCTCCTCTGTGGGTCCACAATATACAGCCTCATCAAGAATCTGCTAGAACCGGAGAAACCAGCGGAGAAGACATATACAGAGTTGTGTACGTTGGTTCGGAACCACTTCAAGCCGAAGGAGAGCGTCTTAATGGCCAGGTATCGCTTCTACACGCTCCAAGGGCCAGGAGTGGCGAGTTATGTCGCCGATCTGAGATGACTTGTGGGAACTTGCGAATTTGCTGGATTTTTGGGGCAAATGCTGCGGGACTTTTTTGTGCTTGGCATCGGCCACGAGACCATTCTTCGCAAGTTGCTGTCCGCCAAATCCCTAGACCTGAGCAAGGCCATCACAGCCCAGGCATTCATATCCATGAGCGATAATACCAGACACACATCTTCCCAGCATCAAAGCTCACCGGCAAGTACTGTGCATAAAATAACGTCGCTAGCAGGCAGAACTGCATATGGCAGGGCCTACATGTCTGCAGCTGCAAGACCTAGGATGACTCCCGAGTCCATCATCGGGCATGAATGCGGGGTTGGCGCTGCGGGATTAATCATCGAGCCCATCAATGTCGATTCAAGCACTACATGTGCAAAAGCTGCGAAACAATGGGGCACCTCCAGCGAATGTGCAAGAGTGCTGCGACTCACCACGTGGCAGAGTCGGCAGAGGATGATCGATCCGGCGCGGATCACGCAGAACAAACGAGAGGCAACTCAACCTGAGGAAGAAGTGTATGGGGTACACACCTTCGCCACCAAGAGCCCTCCTATCATGCTGAAAGTCAAATTGGACAGCATTCCAGTATGAATGGAGTTGGATACGGGGGCGAGTCAGTCAATTATGAGCCAGAAGGCTTTTGAGAAACTGTGGGGCACAAAGGCCCAAACTGAGCCCGATCAAGACAAAGCTGCGCACCTACACCAAAGAGCTCATACCAGTCATTGGCAGTGCGGCAATTAAGGTATCGTACGATGGAGCTGTGCCTGATTTATCACTGTGGATTGTACCAGGCGATGGCCCAACGCTATTCGGCAGAAGCTGGCTGGGAAAGATTCGATGGAACTGGGATGACATCAAAGCACTATCTTCAGTAGATGATGCCTCGTGCGCCCAAGTGCTGAGCAAGTTTCCGTCACAATTTGAACTAGGCATTGGCAACTTCACAGGCACCAAGGTGCAGATCCATCTAGTCCCGATGCAAGGCCCATTCATCACAAGGCTCGAGTGGTTCTATATATGATGAGGGAGAAAGTCGAGATCGAACTGGACAGACTTCAACGAGAGGGAATCATATCGCCAGTCGAGTTCAACGAGTGGGCCAGTCCGATTGTTCCGGTGTTGAAAAGCGGTGGCACGGTCAGAATCTGCGAAGACTACAAGCCAATGGTCAACCGAGTCTCGTTGCAAGACCAGTACCCGCTACCCAAGGCGGATGACCTGTTCGCAACATTAGCGGGGGGGAGTTGTTCACCAAGTTGGACCTAACCTCCTCCTACATGACACAACAGCTGGTTGAATCTTCGAAAAGATTGACGTGCATCAACAAGCACAAAGGACTGTTTGTTTATATATCACAGGTGCCGTTTTGGGATTCGCTCGGCTGCTGCCATCTTCCAGAGGAACATGGAGAGTCTGCTGAAATCAGTTCCACGCACCGTTGTGTTTCAAGACGAAATCCTGATCACCGGTCGCGACACCACCGAACACCTGCACAACCTGGAAGAGGTTCTAAGTCGACTTGCATCGGAGACTAGAGTGGGACTCGGGTGAAACGCTCCAAGTGTGTTTTCCTGGCGTCAGAAGTCGGATTTTTGGGGAGAAAGATTGCGGCAGACGGCATCAGACCCACGGACTCAGACGGAGGCCATCAAGAATGCACCCAGACCACAGAATGTGATGGAGCTGCGTTCGTTCCTGGGACTCCTCAACCCGGGTAGAAAGTTAGCAAAATAGTTAAGCACTTTGCTGGAACCGTTGCACATGTTGCTACTAAAGGGTGACTACTGGGTTTGGGGTAAGTCTCGAGGGACAGCCTTTGAGAAGGCCAGCAACCTACTTTGTTCTAAGAAGTTACTTGTACTGTATGGCCCATGTAAACGATTAGTGCTAGCTTGTGATGCATCTTTGTACTGGGTCAGCTGTGTGTTACAGCAAACCAATGTATCGGGCAACCGGTTGCATACGCGTCTAGAAGTCTGTCTAAGGCTGAAAGAACCTACAGTATGGTCGAGAAAGAGGCGTTGACATGTGTATATGGGGTTAAGAAAATGCACCAATACCTATTTGGACTTCGGTTTGAGCTTGAAACCGACCACAAACCGCTCATTTCGCTGTTTTCAGAAAGCAAAGGTATAATCACCAATGCTTCATCCCGCATCCAAAGATGGGCACTAACATTGTCCGCCTATGACTATGTTATCCGCCACAGACCAGGCACGGAGAAGTGTGCTGATGCCCTCAGTCGGCTACCAATGCCCACTACCGGGGTGGAAATGGCGCAGCCCGTAGACTTACTTCTGGTCATGGATGCTTTTGAGAGCAAGGGGTCACCCGTCGCTGCTTGCCAGATCAGGACCTGGACCAGCCAGGACCCTGTGCTATCACTTGTTAGAAAGTTGCGTCCTCAATGGGAGCTGGTCGGCCATTCCCGGGGAAATACAAGATGAAATTAAGCCGTTTCACCGACGCAAAGATGAAATGTCCATCCAGTCGGATTGTCTCTTATGGGGTAATCATGTGGTTTTGCCAAAAAAAGGCAGGGAAATGTTTACACGCGACCTACACAATACCCACCCAGGCATAGTCATGATGAAGGCTATAGCCAGGTCGCATTTTTAGTGGCCCGGCATTGACTCGTACTTCATGGTCATGGCCCTCCAAACCGTGGTCCAGGATCCATGTAGATTTTGCCGACCCCTTTCTTGGAAAGATGTTTTTAGTTGTAGCGGTCGCTTACCCTAAATGGATTGAATGCGTAATCCTGTCATCCAGCACATTCACTGCCACCATTGAAAGCCTCCGGGCTATGTTTGCCCCCATGGCTTGCCCGTCGTCCTTGTCAGTGACAATGGACCGTGTTTCACCAGCTCGGAATTTAACGAGTTTATGACCCGCAATGGCATTAAACATGTCAGATCCAACGGTCAAGCGGAACGGGCAGTCCAAACTATCAAGCAGAGCTTGAAATGCATGACAGAAGGCTCCTTGCAGACCCACTTATCTTGGGTTCTGCTCAGCTACCGGACTCGACTCCACTCGCTCACTGGGGTTCCCCCTGCAGAATTGTTAGTGAAGAGAGCACTCAAAACCAGGTTCTCCCTAGTCCACCCAGATCTAAATGATCATGTGGAAACCCAGCGTCACCGGCAAAACATGTACCACAATCGCGCAGCTGTATCACGTGACATTGATAACGACCCTGTGTTTGTCCTTAATTACGGTCATGGTCCTAAATGGGTCGCTGGCACTGTCTTGGCCAAGGAGGGGAATAGAATGTTTATCGTCAAACTATTGAATGGACAAACGTGCAGAAAGCCCCTGATCGTCTCAACTTGTTAATTTGTATCAAAGACTTTGGGGGGGGGGGGGCGGGGGAGTGATGTTATGTATGTAAACATTGTAATTGTGTAACACTTGCCACCAAAGGGCACAACTGTTAGAGGCCCAAGGGTCACCTACACACCTCATGCAAGGGAGTATAAAAGGTTGTCTGCCATGCTGCTTAGGCACTCTGGAGTTGTATTAAAGAGACTAAGGTCACATCAGTTTTAGCTCATAGTACTCAGTCTTGTGGAGTTCTTCCATACTTAACAGTAATGCCATTGAATTTCATGGAGAAGTGGTTAGGCTTTCTCATTGGAGACATGGCAAGTGGCATAAAGGTTGTTTGGTTCTTATCAGTCCAAGCCTGGATGTTGTTGAGGCCTTGCTGCATGTGGGCATGGACTATTTCTGTATCTGAGAAATTGCCAATGGAGCTAAACACCATGCAATCATCAGCAAGCAGTCCCACTTCTGACATGATGGAGGGAAGGTCATTGATGAGACAGCTGAAGATAGTTGGGTATAGTACGCTTCCCTGAGGATCTCCTGCAACAATGTCCTGGTACTGAGATTATTCGCCTCCAACAACCACAACCATCTTTGTGCCAGGCATGACTCCAGCCACCGGAGAGATTTCCCCCTGATACCAGTCGATGTCAGTTTTACTCAGGCTGCTTGGTGCCACATTTTGTCGAATGCTGCTTTGATGTCAAGGACAGTCACTCACCTCAGCTCTGGAATTCAGCTCCTGTCCCATGTTTGAACTAAGGCTGTTATGAGGTCAGGAGCTGAGAGGTCCTGACAAAACTCAAACTAAACATTAGTGAGCAGGTTATTGGTGAGTAAGTGCCACTTGATAACACTGTTAAAACTACTTCCATCAATTTACTGATGATTGGGAGTAGGCTGATGGGGCGGTATGGACAGGACATAGCTGGGCAATTTTTCAGATTTTCTAGCACAGTCCATGCTGGCCTCTCGGCTTCACAATGCTCAACTTTTTCAAAACTTTGCCGCTTGTATCCTGTTCATTGTAAATGGTCCTTGTATCACCCTTAGCCTCGCCAATCACCCCTTGTTCCCAGTTTCAGAATGCCTCCTGCTGGTGGGATTGGTGGTGCTAGAGGTACTTTTTGGTGGTGGTGTTGATAGTGCTGCTGCAGTGGCTGTATTGTATATACCTACTGACCTGATTTGCTAGTACGATAACCATTCTGTAAATGACTTTTTAAAAAAACTTTAAATTGATTAATCAATGATTCTCCAAACTTTCTCTCATCAGTAATCTCATTTCTTATTATTACAGTATTAAATGACTAAATGACTGTTTGACTTAACACCTAGGTAAAATATGTCAATTTACTTCTTTGTGTAATAGGGATTTGAAGCCAGAAAATATCCTTTTAGACTCTCAGGTATGTACATGATTTTCTTATAAGTAAAGCAGTTTGGTTATTTCAGAACACTGAAATATGGGCCACAGATGTAACCTATAAACTTCCATTTCTCTATGTTAGGTTGTTATGCGAACAACAGGAAATTAGGATATAATGGGGCAAAATATTAGCTACGGTAATTTAATAGGTTTTAATTTGGTAAATTTAAATGCTTCTTAACAAAAATGACATTACTTAGTGCCTGCAAACACCAAAATCCCCTGGTTGTTGTTGTAATGGATGATATACAACTGTTGATGTTATTGGTAACATAGAAAATAGATGCAGGATTAGGCCATTCGGCCCTTCGAGCTTGCACCACCATTCAATATGATCATGGCTGATAATGCAACTTTAGTACCACATTCCTGCTTTCTCTCCATACCCCTTGATCACTTTAGCCGTAAGGGCCACATCTAACTCCTTTTTGAATATATCTAGTGAACTGGCCGCAACAACTTTCTGTGGTAGAGAATTCACAGGTTCACAATTCTGAATGAAGAAGTTTCTCCTCATCTCGGTCCTAAATGGCTTACCCCTTATCCTTAGACTGTGACCCCTGGTTCTGGACTTCTCCAACATCGGGAACATTCTTCCTTCATCTAACCTGTTCAATCCCGTTAGAATTTTATGTTTCTATGAGATCCCCTCTCATTCTTCTAAATTCCACTGAATATAAGCCTAGTTGATCCAGTCTTTCTTCATATGTCATTCCTGCCATCCTGGGAATCAGTCTGGTGAACCTTCGCAGCACTCCCTCAATAGCAAGAATGTCCTTCCTCAGATTAGGAGACCAAAACTGCACACAATATTCAAGGTGTGGCCTCACTAAGGCCCTGGAAAACTGCAGTAAGACCTCCCTGCTCTTATACTCAAATCCTCTCGCTATGAAGGCCAACATGCCATTTGCCATCTTAACTACCTGCTGTACCTGCATGCCAACTTTCAATGACTAATGTAGCATGACACCCAGTCTCGTTGCACCTCCCCTTTTCCTAACCTGTCACCATTCAGATAATATTCCGCCTTCCTGTTTTTGCCACCAAAGTTTATAACCTCACATTGATCTACATTATACTGCATCTGCCATGCATTTTCCCACTCACCTAATCTGTCCAAGTCACCCTGCAGCCTCTTAGCATCCTCCTCACAACTCTCACTGCCACCCAGCTTAGTGTCATCTGCAAACTTGAAGATATTACATTCAATTCCTTCGTCCAAATCATTAATGTATATTATAAATAGCTAGGGTCCCAGCACTGAACCATGCGGTACCCCACTAGTCACTGTCTGCCATTCTGAAAATGGCAGACAGTTTCCTACTCTTTGCTTCCTGTCTGCCAAGCAGTTCTCTATCCACGTCAACACATTACCCCTAATACACTAATCTCTTGTGTGGGACCTTGTCAAAAGCCTTTTTGAAAGTCCAAATATACCACATCCACTGGTTCTGCCTTGTCCACTCTACTAGTTACATCCTCAAAAAATTCTAGAAGATTTGTCAAGCATGATTTCCCCTTCATAAATCCATGCTGACTTCGACCGATCCTGTCACTGCTTTCCAAATGCGCTGCTATTTCATCTTTAATAATTGATTCCAACATTTTCCTCACCACCAATGTCAGGCTAACCGATCTATAATCCCCTATTTTCTCTCTTCCCTCCTTATTTAAAAAGTGGGGTTACATTAGCTACCCTCCAATCCATAGAAACTCATCCAGAGTCTATAGAATGTTGAAAAATGACCACCAATGCATCCACTATTTCTAGGGCCACTTCCTTAAGTACTCTGGGATGCAGACTATCAGGCCCTGGGGGATTAATTGGCCCTCAATTCCATCAATTTCCCTAAAACAATTTCCTGAATAATAAGGATTTCCTTCAGTTCCTCCTTCTCGCTAGACCCTCGGTCCCCTAGTATTCCCGGAAGGTTATTTGTCTCTGCCTTCATGAAGACAGAACCAAAGTATTTGTTCAATTGGTCTGCCATTTCTTTGTTCCCCATTATAAATTCACCTGATTCTGACTGCAAGGGAACTATATTTGTCTTCACTAATCCTTTTCTCTTCACATATCTATAGAAGCTTTTGCAGTCAGTTTTCATGTTCTCTGCAAGCTTACTCACATACTCTATTTCCCCCCTCCTAATTAAACCTTTTTTCCTGATCTGAATTCTAAATTTCTCCCAGTCCTCAGGTTTGCTGCTTTTTCTGGCCAATTTATATGCCTCTTCCTTGGATTTAACACCATCCTTAATTTCCCTTGTTAGCCATGGTTGAGCCACCTACCCCATTTTATTTTTACTCCAGACAGGGATGTACAATTGTTGAAGTTCAAACATGTGATCTTTAAATGTTTGCCATTGCCTATCCACTGTCAACCCTTTAAGTATCATTTGCCAGTCTATCCTAGTCAATTCATGTCTCATACCACCGAAGTTACCTTTCTTTAAGTTCAGGACCCTAGTCTCTGAATTAACTGTGTCACTCTCCATCTTAATGAAAAATTCTATCATATTATGGTCACTCTTCCCCAAGGGGCCTCGCACAACAAGATTGCTAATTAATCCTCTCATTACACAACACCCAGTTGAGGATGGCCAGCTCTCTTGTTGGTTCCTCGACATATTGGTCCAGAAAACCATCCCTTATAAACTCCAGGAAATCTTCTTCCACCGCATTGCTACCAGTTTGGTTAGCCCAAACTATATGTAGATTAAAGTCCCCCATGATAACTTCTGTACCTTTTATTGCACACATCCCTAATTTCCTGTTTGTTGCCATCCCCAACCTCACTACTACTGTTTGGTGGTCTGTACACAACTCCCACTAGCGTTTTCTGCCCTTTGGTGTTCCGCAGCGCTCTCCATACAGATTCCACATCATCCAAACTAATGTCCTTCCTTATTATTGTGTTAATCTCCTCTTTAACCAGTAACGCTACCCCACCTCCTTTTCCTTTCTGTCTATCCTTCCTGAATATTGAATATCCCTGGATGTTGAGATCCCAGCCTTGGTCACCCTGGAGCCATGTCTCCATAATCACAATTACATTATATCCGTTAACAGCTATCTGCACAGTTAATTCATCCACCTTATTATGAATGCTCCTCGCATTGAGACACAGAGCCTTCAGGCTTGTTTTTTAACACTCTCATTGACCTTTGTAGAATGATGTTGTAATTGGCCCTTTTTGATTTTTGCCCTTGATTTCTCTGCCCTCCACTTTTCCTTATCTCCTTTCTACCTTTTGCTTCTGCCCCCATTTGACTTCCATCTGTCTCCCTGCATAGATTCCCATCCCCCTGCCATATTAGTTTAAACCCTCCCCAACAGCACGAGCAAACACTCCCCCTAAGACATTGGTTCCGGTCCTGCCAGGTGCAGTCCGTCCGGTTTGTACTGGTGCCACCTCCCCCAGAACCGGTTCCAATGTCCCAGGAATTTGAAGCCCTCCCTCTTGCACCATTCATCAAGCTACATATTCATCTTAACTATCCTGCTATTATTACTCTGACTAGCACATGGCACTAGTAGCAATCCTGAGATTACTACCTTTTAAGGTCCTACTTTTTAATTTAACTCCTAGCTCCCTAAATTCAGCTTGTAGGACCTCATCCCGTTTTTTATCTATATCGTTGGTACCTATATGCACCACGACAACTGGCTGTTCACCCTCCCCCTCCAGAATGCCCTGCAGCCGCTCCGAGACATCCTTGACCCTTGCACCAGGGAGGCAACATACCATCCTGAAGTCTCGATTGTGGCCGCAGAAACACCTATCTATTCCCCTTACAATAGAAACTCCTACCACTATAGCTCTCCCACTTTTTTTCCTGTCCTCCTGTGCAGAAGAGCCACCCATGGTGCCATGAACTTGGCAGCTGCTGCCTTCCCCTGATGGGCTATCTTCCCCCAACAGTACCCAGAACGGTATATCTGTTTTGGAGGGAGATGACCGCAGGGGACCCCTGCACTACCTTCCTTCCACTGCTCTTCCTTCTGGTCACCCATTCCCTATCTGCCTGTGTAACCTTTACCTGCGGTGTGACCAACTCACTAAACGTGCTATTCACGACGTCCTCAGCATCGCGGATGCTCCAGAGTGAATCCATGCGCAGCTCCAGTGCCGCAATGCGGTCTGTCAGGAGCTGCAGCTGGACACACTTCCTGCACACACAGTCGTCAGGGGCACTGGAGGCGTCCCTGATTTCCCACGTAGCACAGGAGGAGCATGACACGGGTCTGGGCTCTCCTGCCATGACTTAACCCTTAAATTAACTTAATTTGGCAACAATGCCAAAGGTTACCTACTGATTAGAAAAGAAACTGAAGATGTCATGTATACCTGTTCATGGTTCCTACCAATGTTCCCCTAAATTTCTTTTGGGCCTCGTGCACCTTTAACAAGCAGTGTGGTCCATTCAAAAATCCGTGCATGCCCGTTTTTTTTTCAATTTAAAAGCCGGCTCACTGGCTCCATGCAACCATGCAGCTTAAAGGGAATATTCGTTCGCTCACATGGTCACAGATGCTTTTACAATAATTGAGCTACAAGAATATAGGGGACATTAGTGGCTCCATGTTCTGTCTGTTTCCCATCATAATCATTAAAATGCATATTCCTCTATGCGCAATCTGCTTTGGCTGAAGCAGCGAATTTGAAACTGCTATTCAACTTTTTAAAAATAAATGATCACTCGTATTACTGGGGTGGTTATAAGATCATTGAAATTACATTTTAATTATTTAATTGTTTACATTTTAAACAAAGAAAAAAATCAGAAAATGCTATAAATCTGGAAAAAAAATAGAAATGGTGTAAATTTGGAGCAGCTGTAAAGAGAAAAGGCAAGTGAATGGAAAAAGCCTTGCTCAGAACTGGAGTAGAGTCTTGCATCCAAATATTACCCTGTCTTTTCTCTATATATATATATATATATATATATTGACTTGCTGTGTATGGCCAACATTTTCTGTTTAAATTTTACATTGTTGAAATGTCTTTTGCTTTAGTTATTTGATTTATCAGCTGCTCTTTACTTGTGTTACAGGGGCACATAGCTTTAACAGACTTTGGCCTCTGTAAAGAAGGAATTGCTTGCACTGACACCACATCTACTTTCTGTGGAACACCAGAGGTGATGATCAATTTTGAAAGAAATTTTTATACTGTTTGGCAAGTAACTTTAACACTGTTTCACTGTACTTACTGATATTTGCTACGTGAGAAAAATTATTTTGCAATGCAGGTTAAATGTATTACCTGTGGTTATAAAGAATGGTCATGGCCCTGGCAAGGGGACAGAATGGTGGGATGCTTAATTCACTGTCATTCATCCTCAGTCAGTTAGACTCAGTTTGCAAATTCTGGTAGTTTCCATGGGAACACAGGACAGTATGGCAGGAAAAGCTTAACAGTGGCAGCAAACTCACCTCGGGTTATACTTCCCATCTCATCAAAAAGTAGGATTGATGTTGGATCTGGCACAACCAGAACCCAGGACAAAAATGAAAAGTAAAAGCGAGACTGTCACACAAGTGAGGGGAGGTCCCCCCTTCTCTATCTCTTTTGTGCCGGGTGTGTTGGAGGAACTTAGGATGATTTTTCCCTGGTTTCGCCCTACACGCCCAATGCCTGAGGCCGAGGGTGGGGGCGGTGCTTGAACTGCTGCCGCCCTCCGACCCGAGCCCAGGGAGGACTCCTCTGCCGTCGATCCTGGGAGTGGGATCATGACAGAGGTGGGACTAGCTGGTGTGGTCGAGACATTCACTGTACCTGTGCAGTGTGCGGGTCAGCCGTTGGCAGCGACCTCCTGGAGAAGGATGGTAACTCGGTGGAGGGCATTGAGGATGTCTTGAAGTCTATCACCAGTGAGGCGGTGGATTCCCGCGTGCCGTCTACCGAGTCTCCTCTCATCCCTTTTGAGAAGCTCCAGGAATTTCTGGTTGGTTGCCTGGGTCGTCGCAATAAAATCCAGCTGCTCCATCTCTCTCTTCGTCTGAACATGTATGCTCCCCAGGCAGTAAGTTTGCTTATTTGAAGAAGTGTCCGCTCTTTCAGGCTCCTTCGATGCCAGCATCAACTGCACCTGCACAGCTGCTATGCCGTAGTACCAGTTAGTCACTTTGATCCCTCCCCTGAGTTTATTGCCAAGATACAGAACAAGCTTGTTGACTTCTGGGACAAAAGGAAGCATCAGGTCTCTGCACCTATTATGAGACTCCCACTTAGGGAGGGTGGTCAGACATTGGTATGCCTGCGTACCTAGGCTGCAACTTTCCATCTTCAGACTCTGCAGAGATAACTGCACGCTGAGGATCCCCCCAGATGGTATGCACTGGCGACGTATTTCTTCTGCCAGCTACGCGGCCTCACTTCCAACACGCAGCTCCTGTTTATAAAACTGGGGTGTAGCCGTGCCTCCTTGCAGGAGCTGTCTGCTTTTTACCGGGAACTGATCAGGCTCTGGAACATGATTGCCTCCAGCCGGAGTTCTCTCCCGTCAGGAGTGGCGGCTATCCTCTGGGAGCCGCTGCTCAGGAATCCGCATCCCCATGATTACGGTTTCAGGTGGCTGGCGGAGGGGAGGGCCCTGACTGGCAAGGTGACCAGAGTCAGGGATGTACTGGACAGTGGAAGAGCTGGCATAGCGCGTATCCTGGCACGGCATCCGGTTCGCGGCCAAAGGCATCGAGACACTAAAAGAGGCACTCTGCCCTGACTCCACTAGGCCTGTCGAGGCAGCTCAAACTTGCGGAGCGATCTGTTCGAACTGACTCCCGTTCAGACGGAATTTCTCATCGGCGCCAGGCCCCGAAACCTACCTCAGGAACTTCACAGCTTGATCCCTTCCCTTTCCACTGTGCACAGAGGGGTGCCCTGTATGGGCAGTTCTTGCACACACTCCACTTTGTCTTCCTTGTCTACCATCTGGACATGCCATCTTGCCATCCAGAGGAGGCAGCGGGTCTCCAGTGGAGGGCTCTCTCCGTGGGAGTCCTTCCTTTTCTATTGGGGACTTGGCGTGGAGGGTGTTGCATAGAGGAGCCCCGTGCAACAAATTTTTAAGTAGATTCACTGACTCCCAGGCCGCCTGCAATTTCTGCGGCCTGGAGGGGTCTGAGTTCCATGTCTACATGGAGCATGAGAGGTTGCAGCTCCTCTTCCAATTTTTGAAGGAGCTGCTCCTCAATTTTTTGATGCACTTCTGTCCCACGCTCCTGATCCTTGGGCACTCTGTACGGATTGGAGCGGGCAGATTTTGTTGCATTTCAATTAAATTCGGTTTAAATTTACTGTTTATTGGTTGTCCCCTTTAAAAGGGGGCACTTGCTTCCTTTATTACTTGTGATTTCACCAGCCGTCAATCACTGAAATCAACATATAAAAGGTGTAAGTAACTAAAGACGAGGCTCTGGTACTCTATCCTGCATCACCTGGCTATCCAACCTTTACATGGTAGCAAAGAATGGTTGCCTAAAGGTGGAGATTGGAAACTGGTATTTTGCAGGGGGGGGCGGACATAAAACATGAAAGCCTAGTGACCATTGTTGAAAATGGCAGAAAGCAAATTTGAATAGTCGAAGTACATCCACCCTTCGATGTTCTGAGTTGGAACTGTATGACCAGTGGAAGAATGAGGTTGTTTGTGGACACGGGTTACTATACCAAAGAGAAAACAAGGCAAGGCCTTGGCATTGTTGCTTCCTGAACGAAGTAAAATCAGTAGTTATGGTATTTTCTGAGATGGAAGCTGATCAGTGGATAATAATGAAGATTTTGACTTTCTAATGGAATCCCAGGATAAAAGCGACAAAAACTGACCTGTTAAATGCCTGAGGCCTGGTTAGAATTTGATAGATTTTGGAAAAAGGTTATTCAATGGAAGAGTATATCGTGGACTTTAACAAATCGTACAAAGGGTTGACCAAGTTGAATTTGGGAATCCCTGGATCAGTACTAGTATGTAAATTATTAGATTGTGCCAAGGTATCTCATACGGACAAGCAACTGGTCCTAACTGGCGTCCAGTTCTCAGAAAAGGAGACTGTGTTGGAGCAGATGCCTGCCGCCTTAAGAAAAATTCCTGGGAATCAGTTATTCCCTTCAGTCTTCATGGAACGCTGTAGCACAAAGAATAGAAGATTCAATGGCTACCAGGTTTCAAAATATGACAGGCATCAATATAACGGAAAGATTAAAGACAGACCGAATGGTGATGAAAACGAAAGAATTAAAGATGGACAGAATGGTGAGGAAAGCAGGTATAGAAAACCCAGTTATATCAACAAAGATGAAATTGGAACAATAATAATTGGCAAATGAATTCCAGCAATGCCCAAGGAAAATTCAATCGATGCTTTAAGGGCTAGAAATTCGCCGACTTTGCGACTGGGTTTTTGGCGATATTTCACTCTGCGGCGGAAACCTGATTGGCGGGAACTTTGGTGACCTTTTTGCGGCGGCACTTTCCACGGTACCGCTGGGGAGAGGCGCGACACCGTGCAACTCCCGAAATAGCGTTTCCGCCCAAAATTTGGATCTCTCCACACCCGTATTCCAAGCCCAGGATACCAACTGGGAAAAACCTGCGTTGCATGCTTGCCAGCAGTGTTAAGTATAAAGACCTGCAAAAAAGGTAAGTTAAAGTATTTGGGCTAAAATTTCCAAACAATCCGCCAATGCCGGATTGCCACCCAAAGTACCGCTAAGATTCCCAAAATTATCGTCAGTGAAAAATCCCCCCCCCACCCCCCCCAAAGAAAAAACCCACCCAGTGAAAAAAATGGAGCTTACACCCCGATTCTCGGCGAAAAAATTAAATCTTGGGCCGATTGGGCGGTTCTTTTTTTTTTTAAATGGTCGATAATTAATAAATTTACTAAAGATTTACACCGAGGCTGTGGGTTGGGCCTAGGAGGAGAAAAAAACACAAAATATTTTTTTTTTAAATTAAAAAATTAGAAAAACATTCTCAGGACCCTTTTCACTTAAATTACTGCAAGAGAATTTAAAAATAATTGTTAAAAAAACAATTACTTATCTTTTCTTGCAGGGCTACTTACCTACCGCACAGCTCCGCTGATTCTATTTGGGCGTTTTGCTTTCAACTTACCTACGGGTTACCGCTGAGCCAAAAATTATGCCATGACGATTTATGGACTGTGCACACCGGCGGTCCGCTCCCCAGCGGTATTTCGAAACCGCCGGTGTAATTCAATTGTGGAATTTTTCGCTGACCCAGTTCTCAGCCAAAACGGCCAATACCGCCAAGAAACCGGACGGTGAAGCACTGGAAACTCACCCTTTATTTTTTAAAATTCTTTTTCAGCGATTTGTAGTTAAGGGTTTTGTGACTGTTTTGTCAATTTTTTTTCCCTCCCCAGGCCCCCCCCTCATTGCTATCGGCCCCAGACTAAAGTTGCCGAAATTCATGGTTTGCGCTGCAAATCTTCATGCAACATTGATTTTTATCGCTGTGCAAATTAAAGGCCAAAAATCGGGCCTACTAACAGTAACGAAGTGAAAATGGTAATTTCGGCATAAAAATACAGTTTTCGCCCGAATTTCTAGCCCCAATTATCATTATACGGTGAATTGCCCAGAGAGAAGATGCAGGGTCTTTGAAATGGCACATGAAGAAAATAGCTCTGAGGAAGGGGATGAAGATCATGATGAATATGAACTGGTCCAGTTAAGTTTCTGGTCAATGGTGACCTCAAAGATGTTGATGGTGGGGAATTCAGCGATGGTAATGCTGGTGATTGTCAAGGGGCGATGGTAATGCCGGTGATTGTCAGGGGGCGGTGATTAGGCGCTCTCATGTTGGAGATAGTCATTGTCTGGCACTTGTGTGGCATGAATGTTACTTGCCACTTATCAACCTGAATGTCGTCCAAGTCTTGCTGCATGCGGGCATACAGTGCTTCATTATCTGAGGAGTTGCGAATGGAACTGAACGCTGTGCAAACATCAGCGAACATCCCCACTTCTGACCTTATGATGGAGGGAAGGTCATGGATGAAGCAACTGAAGGTGGTTGGGCCTTGGACACTGTACTGAGGAACTCCTGCAGCGATGTCCTGGGCTGAGATGATTGACCTCCAACAACCACAACCATCATCCTTTATCCGAGGTATGACTCCAGCCAGTGCGGATTTTTCCCCTGATGCCCATTGACTTCAATTTTACAAGGGCTCCTTGATGCCACACTCGATCAAACGCTGCCTTGATGTCACGGGCAGTCACTTTCGCCTCACCTCTGGAATTCAGCTCCTTTTTCCATGATTTGACCAAGGCTGTAATGAGGTCTGGAGCCAAGTGGTCCTGGTAGATCCCAAACTGAGCATCAGTGAGCAGGTTATTGATGAGTAAGGGCCACTTGGTAGCACTGTCGATGATGCCTTCCATCACTTTGCTGATGATGGAGAGTAGACTGATGGGGTGGTAATTGACCAGATTTGTTCTGCTTTTTGTGGACAGGACATACTGAGCAGCGTTCCGCATTGTCGGATAGATGCCAGTGTTGTAGCTAATAGACAATTTGCCCACCTTGCTTGTCAACGTTTAAAACTCCTGCTAAAAGATTCAGGTGAAGTTGATGAGTATGCGAGAATAATGGAAGAGATTAGCGAGAGCTGAAATCTGTAAGAAGTATAGAAGGATTTCCCCACGTCCTATTACCTCTTCTATTGGCATGTGACTTTAACAAGGTCATTGCCATGGATCAAAAGGTATGGGACAAAGACAGAAATGTTTTCATTTTACATTTTATTGACCTGACTACAAGATTTAGTATTTGTACACAAATATATAAATAAGAAGGTTATTATAGATAAAATTATGGAAAAATGGATAAGGTCTGTACTTGGGACACCGGCAAAGTCTTTGACTGATAATGGAGGAGAATTTGCTAACAAGGAGTTCGGAGATATGTGTGAGAATATGAATATTATTGTCATTAATACAACAGCTGAGAGCCGTTTTAGCAATGGTCTTTGTGAAATAAATCATGCTGTGATTGATGACATGGTGGGTAAAATTTTGGCTGATCAACCAGTATAAATTGTAACTGCCCTAGCACGGTCAATTAATGCAAAGAATTCTCTTTGGATGGTTGGAGGATATAATCCTTAACAACTAGTCTCTGGATGCAATCCCAAATTAACTACAATTCTTTGTGATGATCCTCCTGTTCCAGAAGGTACTATAATTATTATTTTTTTCTGAGCATTTTATTGCTTTGCATGCAGGGAGACAGTTTTTTTTTACCACAGCTGAGGTATCACAGAATATTCGTAGAGCACTGAGGCATCGTATTAGACTATCTGAGACAGAGTTCAATTCAGAAGATTTGGTGTACAGGAAGAGAGAGGGAGGGTCATGGGGAATGGAAAGCCCCTGGTGTAAGGTAATATGACATGATGGTAAGACAGTACTTGTCAACCATGGCATTCAAACTTTTAAGGTTCATTCCTCACGACTAATTGGAATTAATTATAAAATCTCGGACTCTGAGCAATTTAGAAGTAAATGAGACCTGAAATGTTCATGATTTTTTTGATGAGATTCTTGAGAAACAGAATGAGGTAGATCAAGGGCTGGACTGTGGTAATATGAGTGATGATGATACACATGTCAGCTATCACATCCATGGAACAATTATCTAAAGTGTGGACACGGGTGACAATATGTTCCAGAGTGGAATGGAGCGATGCAACAATTTTGAGATTTGCAGGAAAAACACTAGGTTTAAATTTTGTTTGAATGTTCAGGATGATGGGCAAGAAACGAGGTCCATGGACTAGCAGAATGAGTGAAAGAGTGGAAAGTAAGAAAGCATAGTACAAGTAGTGATGGGGAGTCCAGAGGGGACTCTCGTGTCAGAAAATGATCTCGAACTATAGAAAGAGCTTTTAATTGTGCAAGAGAGAGATCTCGCAGTAGTAGTCTCTACAGACATAAAAGTAGAGGCTGTATCTTGAAAAGAAAAGACAAAGAAACAAAGGCCACAAAATTCTCTGGACTCTGGGGAGGTACCAGCGGATTGGAAAGCAGCTAATGTAACGCCTCTGTTTAAAAAAGGGGACAGACAAAAGGCAGGGGACAGACAAAAGGCAGGTAACTATAAGAACATAAGAACATAAGAATTAGGAACAGAAGTAGGCCATCTAGCCCCTCGAGCCTGCCCCGCCATTCAATAAGATCATGACTATAGGCAGGTAACTATAGGCCGGTTAGTTTAACATCTGTAGTAGGGAAAATGCTTGAAGCTATCATTAAGGAAGAAATAGCGGGACATCCAGATAGGAATAGTGCAATCAAGCAGACGCAACATGGATTCATGAAGGGGAAATCATGTTTAACTAATTTACTGGAATTCTTTGAGAATATAACGAGCATGGTGGATAGAGGTGTACCAATGGATGTGATGTATTTAGATTTCCAAAAGGCATTCGATAAGGTGCCACACAAAAGGTTACTGCAGAAGATAAAGGTACGCGAAGTCAGAGGAAATGTATTAGCATGGATAGAGAATTGGCTGGCTAACAGAAAGCAGAGAGTCGGGATAAATGGGTCCTTTTCGGGTTGGAAATCGGTGGTTAGTGGTGTGCCACAGGGATCGGTGCTGGGACCTCAACTGTTTACAATATACATAGATGACTTGGAAGAGGGGACAGAGTGTAGTGTAACAAAATTTGCAGATGACACAAAGATTAGTGGGAAAGCGGGTTGTGTAGAGGACACAGAGAGGCTGCAAACAGATTTAGATAGGTTAAGCGAATGGGCTAAGGTTTGGCAGATGGAATACAATGTCGGAAAATGTGAGGTCATCCACCTTGGGGGAAAAAAAACAGTAAAAGGGAATATTATTTGAATGGGGATAAATTACAACATGCTGCGGTGCAGAGGGACCTGGGGGTCCTTGTGCATGAATCCCAAAAAGTTAGTTTGCAGGTGCAGCAGGTAATCAGGAGGGCAAATGGAATGTTGGCCTTCATTGCGAGAGAGATGAAGTACAAAAGCAGGGAGGTCCTGCTGCAACTGTACAGGGTATTGGTGAGGCCGAACCTGGAGTACTGTGTGCAGTTTTGGTCACCTTACTTAAGGAAGGATATACTAGCTTTGGAGGGGGTACAAAGACGATTCACTAGGCTGATTCCGGAGATGAGGGGGTTACCTTATGATGATAGATTGAATAGACTGGGTCTTTACTCGTTAGAGTTCAGAAGGATGAGGGGTGATCTTACAGAAACATTTAAAATAATGAAAGGCATAGACAGGATAGAGGCAGAGAGGTTGTTTCCATTGGTCGGGGAGACTAGAACTAGGGGGCACAGCCTCAAAATACGGGGGAGCCAATTTAAAACCGAGTTGAGAAGGAATTTCTTCTCCCAGAGGGTTGTGAATCTGTGGAATTCTCTGCCCAAGGAAGCAGTTGAGGCTAGCTCATTGAATATATTCAAATCACAGATATATAGATTTTTAACCAATAAGGGAATTAAGGGTTATGGGGAGCAGGCGGGTAAGTGGAGCTGAGTCCACGGCCAGATCAGCCATGATCTTGTTGAATGGCGGAGCAGGCTCGAGGGGCTAGATGGCCTACTCCTGTTCCTAATTCTTATGTTCTAACAGTCATGTAACAAGATGACTGTTTTCATCTAGAGTGGACCCATCCTACAGTTTAATTATCTGTTTAGGTCTACATTCAGGATTGTTTCTGAATTAGCAGTGTTTTTGTAATTATTGCTTGGCTTTTGTTTTTTTTTAGGTTGGCATGTATGCTGCTGGCCCTGGCTGCTGCTCATACCAGGCATTGTTCTGGATTTCACTCTATGCTGCAAGAGGGAATTTCTGATCTTGTGATCAGTCAGGAATTCCTACCTGCAACAGAGTCCAATCTCAATCCTGAAATGAAACAAAACAAAGCACTTGAGTAGGAACTGCTGCCAGGGCTAACTGTTAAGTTGCACATCAAATGAGGTATAATGTTTCTGTAATTTGAGAGATGGGGGTATTTGAATCAAGAGTCTGCCTGTGCAGACTAGGGTATAAGGTTAGAGGGAGACAATGCCTTTGAACCTGGCAGACTGACTCACATTCATCTTTGGGGAAACATAGAAACATAGAAAATAGGTGCAGGAATAGGCCATTCAGCCCTTCGAGCCTGCACCGCCATTCAGTGAGTTCATGGCTGAACATGCAACTTCAGTACCCCATTCCTGCTTTCTCGCCATACCCCTTGATCCCTCTAATAGTAAGGACGACATCTAACTCCTTTTTGAATATATTTAGTGAATTGGCCTCAACAACTTTCTGTGCCAGAGAATTCTACAGGTTCACCACTCTCTGGGTGAAGTAGCTTCTCCTCATCTCAGTCCTAAATGGCTCACCCCTTATCCTTAGACTGTGACCCCTGGTTCTGGACTTCCCCAACAATAGGAACATTCTTCCTGCATCTAACCTGTCTAAACCAGTCATAATTTTAAAACGTTTCTATGAGATCCCCTCTCATTCTTCTGAACTCCAGTGAATACAAGCCCAGTTGATCCAATCATTCTTGATATGTCAGTCCCGCCATCTTGGGAATCAGTCTGGTGAACCCTCGCCGCACTCCTCCAATAGCAAGAATGTCCTTCCTCAAGTTAGGAGACCAAAACTGTACACAATACTCCAGGTGTGGCCTCACCAAGGCCCTGTACAACTGTAGTAACACCTCCCTGCCCCTGTACTCAAATCCCCTCGCTATGAAGGCCAACATGCCACTTGCCTTCCAACCGCCTGCTGTACCTGCATGCCAACCTTCAATGACTGATGTACCATGATACCCCGGTCTCGTTGCACCTCCCCTTTTCCTAATCTGTTTTCCTAATCTGTTGAAAATGGATAAATCCAGATGTCACTTTTCTTGTCACGTTTTAGATCAAAAGTCTATCAATTGTGAAGCAAATGTTTTTAAATGAACCAGAATGTATTATTTGAATTGAAAAATTAATCATCTTTTATGGAGCACGGGCACAGTTTGGCAAAGGGCATTTGGAATAAGTTTGTAAAATTTAAAATTTGATGCCTACTCCCCTGAAAGTGAAGAAGAAAAAAGGTGGACAAAAATGAGAGAGAACAAGAAATAAAGTCAAGTGGGAGAGCAAGACATTTTGTTGTGGAATTACCAGTCCTTAACTGGAGGGTGAGTGTAAGGTTTTGTGGTGCCAAGCAGTTGGAAAAAAATAAGTTTGAGAACTACTGAATTAGATAGTTTTGTTCAAATTTATTGGCCAGAATGACAACTGTCTGAGCGAGAGTGAGCAAAGGTTTGTGGGCAGGTCTCGTATCCTTATCATTTTGGGGCTGGTTGCATTGAATAATGATGGCCATATAAAATTTGTAGTCTAAACCATCCCAGTCCCTCAGTCGAAGCAAGATGGACAGCAGGTGACCATCTAATGTGGCAGCGGATTGTCATTTTTAGAATTTTTGAAGAACAGCTTGGGGACCTGAAATTTTCCTTAATCTAAAACGGATTAATGCCTGCATTTCACTGTAGTTAAGAACCTGCTAATTAAATTGCAAGAACGCGTTCCTTTAAAACATGCAAATTCATATAAATTCATTTAGTTCAGGAGAAAATTGAGCATTGTCCGTTTTTTATTAAGAACTTTGACATGTGAATACAATGTCTGACATTCCCTCTATAGTCACAAATCACTGCAATCTGATTAAACCCTCACTATGGGCTCAATTTTCCCCAAAGCATTTTTTTGGCATACTTGAAGAATTACGCCCCAAAAAAAGTGTTGTAAGTTTCCCCTTAGGATCTCTTCATTTTAGCGTGGCCTAACCCGACGGGAATGGAGCCTTGATCTGCGCCAAAAAGATCGAGTTGCCATGGTAACCAGGGGGACAAGCATAGGTGCATTTTCCTGCCGGTGCGTTCTCCCGC
Source organism: Pristiophorus japonicus (assembly GCF_044704955.1). Lineage (NCBI taxonomy): Eukaryota > Metazoa > Chordata > Chondrichthyes > Pristiophoridae > Pristiophorus > Pristiophorus japonicus. The sequence goes on along the minus strand of NC_091977.1, from coordinate 398,467,421 downwards.
CCCTAGCCCTGGCCGAAGGGCTTGCCGGTGCGTTTTGAGTTCTCCTGCCTGTCGGTGCGTTCTCCTGCTGGTGAGTTCTCCCGTCCCTATCCCCGGCCGAGTGGCCTCCTGCACCGGCCGGCCCGGCCCGCTGATTTCCCCGGCCGAGTATGAAGGTAGGACTTTAAGTTGTATTATTTTTTTTTTTTATTATTGATGGTTTTTATGCTTTGTGAATATTGTTGAGAAGGTGTTTAGTGCTTTGCAAGGTCCTCTGTACTTCCCTTCCCTTCCACCCACCCCCCCCCCCCCCCCCGCCCCAAATCTCTGGCTACCTGATTTCTAAACTCTCCGCAAGGGTTTTCTCTGTGGCCAAACTGGCTTAAATGGCCAAAACAGGCGTAGGTGGCTGATGATAACAACGCCCCCTATTGGAAAAAAAAACTAAAAAAAAATCCTAACTAACTCACTCGCACTGGCGCAAATTAAATGTGCAGAATGAGGATTTTTAAGATACTCCAGAAAAATCAAGTTGCTCCAAAAAAACCTGAGCAACTCTTAGGTTATAAAGGGCCCAAATTTGCCCAATATTTGAAGGGATCCAGAGATTTACTAAGGATTTAATCAGGATGTTCAGTTAGATTTTATATCTTGTTTACTCTTTTCATGCTTACACCTTACTATTTCCAATTAGTATTATGTGTATCTTTATCATGCACCAGAAAGGTGGAGCAGGATCTGGGCATGAGTTCAACACATTCTAAAAATAAATTAAAGCTTGAACCAGAGAAAAAGAACTAACCACCAATGCAAACAAACCCAAGATAAAGATGCATTTTAATGAGAGGCTACTGCATTCTATTAAATGTTTATTCCCCTCTATTTCAGTACCTTGCACCGGAAGTGCTCAAAAAGCAACCTTATGATAATACAGTTGACTGGTGGTGTCTTGGCTCTGTTCTGTTTGAAATGCTATATGGCCTGGTATGTAATCTAGTTTATAATTGCATATTTCATTGAGCATTTTTGTATTTTGTTTAATAACGAACTCTACATTTGAATCTGTTTGAATGATAGAACAACATTTTCATGTTACTTTTGAAGTCCATTGTTCTCAGACTACACAGCACCTTGAGTACAATAATGTAGTGCTATTGGACCAGAAATCCAGAGGTTGAGAGTTCAAAATCCCATCAGAGCAAGTTGTAAAATTGGCTAGCACTATAAAAAAAAATGACCATAAAGCTACTAGATTGTCATTAAATACCAACTTGTTCATTACTTCATGGGAGGGAACCTGCCACCCCTACCAGGTCTGGCTACACTTGACTAGTTCACATTACATGGTTGACTCTTAATGCCCTCTGTACAAGTTGTACAATCACTCATTTTCTTAAGGCAACTAGAGATGCTGAATAAATGTGATCTAGCCAGTATCACTCACATTCTGAGTACAAATAAAGAATGTTTTAATTGTGTCTTTATTCTTTTTCTATAGTCTGTAATCTGGAATTGCCAGACTTTCATTTCACACACAAACAAATGCTGGGTTAATATCTTTGTTCCTGAGAGACAAACTCCTAACCATTAAGAAGTAAATGATTGCAATTCTCACTGTCAGCCAATGGTTTAGCTTGATCTTGTGGTTTGCTTCCATTTTTAGGTATTTTTTTGCCCCTTCATCTTTACTGCTGATTGCAATGAATAAGCAGTTTTTTTATGTTCATGCTTTATTTATTCATCCCATATGCGCATGTCAACCTGTAATTCATACACTTTTTTCCATAACGAATGGCTACTGAATCTTGGTCATCTGCTCGAGGCTCTACTCGGAATCCACTCAATCAATCGGGAGGCATATTGGTGCATGTGATGCTTTTAATAAGATGTAATCTTTCTTTGCAGAAATATCTGATTGTTAAAGTAGTGCAGGTTAATCTGGTACAGGGCACTTTGATAAGTGAAAGACAGTTTTTTTTTGTGTAAAAGCACTTCAAAGGGCTTCTCTTTAGATGAACGTACACTATTCACCAGAGATATGAACATAAGAACATAACAAGGAGCAGGAGAAGCCCATGTGGCCCTTCGAGCCTGCTCTGCCATTTAATACGATCATGGCTGATCTGATGATGGACTCAGAGCCACTTCCCTGCCCATTCTCCATAACCCCTTATTCCCTTATCGTTCAAGAAACTGTCTATCTCTGTCTTAAATTTATTCAATGTCCCAGCTTCCACAGCTCTCTGAGGCAGTGAAATACACAGATTTACAACCCTCAGAGAAGAAATGTCTCCTCATCTCAGTTTTAAATGGGTGGCCCTTTATTCTAAGATTATGCCCTCTAGTTCTAGTCTCCCCTATCAGCAGAAACATCCTCTCTGCATCCACCTTACCAAGCCCCCTCATAATTTTATACGTTTCGATACGATCACACCTCATTCTTCTGAATTCCAATGAATAGAGGCCCAACTTACTCAACCTTTCCTCATAAGTCAATCCCCTCATCTCTGGAATCAACCTTGTGAACCTTCTCTGAACTGCCTCCAAAGCAAGTATATCCTTTCGTAAATATGGAAACCAAAACTGCACGCAGTATTCCAGGTGTGGCCTCACCAATACCCTGTACAACTAGCAAGACTTCTCTGCTTTTATATTCCATTGGCCTTCCTGATCACTTGCTGTACCTGCATACTAACCTTTTGTGTTTCATGCACAAGTACCCCCAGGTCCTGCTGTACTACAGCACTTTGCAATCTTTCTCCATTTAAATAATAACTTGCTCTTTGATTTTTTTCTGCCAAAGTGCATGACCTCACACTTTCCAACATTATACTCCATCTGCCAAATTTTTGCCCACTCACTTAGCCTGTCTATGTCCTTTTGCAGATTTTTTGTGTCCTCCTCACACATTGCTTTTCCTCCCATCTTTGTATCGCGGCAAACTTGGCTACGTCACACTCAGTCCCTTCCTCCAAGTCGCAAATATAGACTGTAAATAGTTGGGGTCCCAGCACTGATCCCTGCGGCACCCCACTCGTTAGTGATTGCCAACCCGAGAATGAACCATTTATCCCGACTCTCTGTTTTCTGTTAGCCAATCCTCTATCCATGCTAATATATTACCCCCAACCCCATGATCTTTTATCTTGTGCAGTAACCTTTTATGTGGCACCTTGTCAAATGCTTTCTGGAAATCCAAATACACTACATCCACTGGTTCCCCTTTATCCACCTTATTTATTACATCCTTAAAGAATTCTAGCAAATTTGTCAAACATGACTTCCCCTTCATAAATCCATGCTGACTCTGCCTGACCGAATTTTGCTTTTCCAAATGTCCTGCTTCTGCTTCTTTAATAATGGATTCCAGCATCTTCCCAACCACAGATTATAGGCTAACTGGTCTATAATTTCCTGAACACTTTGTTCAAATACATAAGTGCACTTAACTAGTCCAGTCTTCTATCACCTCCATGCAACAGTAGCAGAACATACCTCTTGCAGTATTAGTCATTAAATCCTTACCTTATTCTTCTCCCAGTATTGAGAAGTTTACACAAAATGATTCTCTCATGTCATGCTCCAATCTAGACATGGTGTTGGGAGTAACAGAGGTACGTGAATTTTTCCACAGCTGACAAAATAAATTTTAAGTCACTCTTGGACATAGCCTCATAGCTGAGTACAAAGTGGCATAATCCCTTTGAGGAGACCATCTGCCTGCCTTACTGTCTGAGATATACTGTATAGAGCCCAGAGAATGCACAATATCTGAGAGAAGAAAAAGCTATTTTTTTCATGGATAATTGCAACTTGATTAAAAATAAACTAAGCAATTCACCAAAACCAATATGTTTGCCCCTGCAGCCTCCCTTCTACAGTCGTGATACTGCCGAGATGTACGAATACATCCTTCATAAGCCATTACAGCTGAGGCCTGGAGCAAGTAATGAAGCCTGTTCTATCCTGGAAGGACTACTTGAAAAAGAGAGGCAGAGAAGACTAGGAGCAAGAGAAGATTTTGTAAGTTCTTGTAAAACCTTGAAATCCTGCATCATTTACTAGAATTTAAGGTGATAAACAAGGTGCCTCTCCAGCTCATACGATTTTGTGCTTCACCGCAGCACTCCCTTTCAGATGGCTTTGCTTGGTGTCAGCCTTGGCTCAGTGGACATTCCTGCCTCCAAGTCAAAATCTCCTGGGTTCAAGTCTTACTCCAGAGACTTGGGCTCAATTTTCCTCGGACATTTGTGTCTTTTTTTCTGTTGCGCGCTTTTTCCTTTTTTTGTCGTGTTTTTTAATTAAAGTTTCCTCAAGGAATCTGCACCAGCGTAACTGAGTTAGTTACGATTTTTTTAGGTTCACTTTTTTTGACGTCATAGGAGCATTACCTCATGTCTGTGCCAGTTTTTATCATTTTTCAAAGTTTGGCCCCAAAAAATTTATCCTAGATCAGCGTATCTGGCCACTCCCAAAAAACCACCTGGTGAGTTAAGAGATAGCAGTGCGCATTGAAAAATCGGTGCAGAAAGACACCATTGTTTTTCATCGAAGTTTTGGAGGGAGGTGAGAACACTTTAAATATGCATAATAAAGATTTTTTTTTTACCTTACAATGGAGTAGATGGAAGTTTGATGGAATGCTGAACTTTTAATTTTTTTAAAACTCACACGCCACCACTGAACATCTTCAAACAGGGCTGGAGGGTCGGAGCATTGGCCGGCAGAATCGGCCCCGTGCCCGGACACTGGCTCAGGGCTCAGCTGCAAAACAAGCCCGGGGGAGGAGGTGGCGATCGGAAGACTGCACTCGGCAGCAAATGAACCCAGTGAGGTTTGTGGGGGGGGGGGGGGGGTGGAAGGTACTGTTAAATGTGATCGGAAGAAATCGGGTGGGGGGGGGTGTTCCTGATCACTGCGCTTGCTCAGACCTGGGTGTGGTCCATACAGACCTTGGGGAGAGAGAACAAATAATCTGCCTTCCTGCCGTTTTGAGCTTCTTTGCAAAGGTAAAATTTAAGCATGGGGGCAATACTGACAATGCCATACCTTGTGCGAGCCTTCTGCATCACAGTGCTGTGGAGGAGACAATTGATTTCACATCACCGCATGAGGAACCTCAGAGCCCGTAGGGTGCTGGGCAGGAGGCTTTACCTACCTCTGGTTTATCGAGACAGGCTTTCGTACCTCCACCTAAGTGATGCAGACTGTGTCATAAGAACACAAGAAATGGGAACAGGAGTAGGCCATACGGCCCCTCGAGCTTGCTCCGCCATTCAACAAGATCATGGCTGATCTGATCATGGACTCAGCTCCACTTTCCGCCCGCTCCCCATAACCCTTTATCCCCTTATTGTTTAAGAAACTGTCTGTTATGTCATGAATAAAGAATATGACCAGATACTGTAAGCTTAAAGTAATATGTGACCGTAGTCCTTTATTCAGGTCTCCAGAGTGCATAGTCAGCCTGTGAGGCCTCCTTATGTACCGGTGCTTCCAAGGGATTGTGGGATCCCTTGGGGCTCCAGGGGATGAGCCCTCTGGTGGTTAAACAAGGTATTTACAGGTTTACATATATAACAACACCCCCCACCTCTCTCCCCAAAGTCAATAGTGTAACTATTTACAATGTGAGTCGATCTGGGGCCTTCCTTTCCCTGGTTGATCGTCTCGGTGCAAATGCTGGTTTTGGTGAGTCATTTGTTGGGCCCTCGCTGGGCTGCTGCGCAGCTGGCCTTGCAGGGCTGCTGGGTGTGGCGAGTCCTGCTGGGCTGCTACAGGTGATGGGTTCTGCTTCGTGGTCAACCGCTGGGTCGGTTGCCACGTGTGTGTGTGTGTGTGTGTGTGTGTGTGTGTGTGTGTGTGTTGGAGGGTCGAAAAAGGTAGTCTATTGTGGGTTGTTCTGGATAGTCCATGAATCTGAGTTTGGTTTGGTCCAAGTGTTTTCTGTAGGTGAGTCCATTTGAAAGTTTAACCAGAAACACCCTACTCCCCTCTTTGGCCACGACAGTGCCTGGAAGCCACTTGGGACCTTGCCCATAGTTCAACACAAATACAGGATCGTTAATCTCGATTTCGCATGACACATTTGCGCGATCATATGTATTCTGTTGAAGCTGCCTGCTCTCTACCTGTTCATGTAGATCAGGTTGGACTAACGAGAGCCTTGTCTTCAGTGCCCTTTTCATGAGCCATTCAGCGGGGGGGACCCCAGTGAGTTAGTGGGGTCTTGTGCGGTAACTAAGCAGGACTCGGGATAGGCGAGTCTGCAGTGAGCCTTCAGTTATCCTCTTCAAGCTCTGCTTGATTGTTTGCACTGCTCGCTCTGCCTGACCGTTGGATGCTGGTTTAAACGGGGCAGGTGTGACATGTTTGATCCCATTACGGGTCATGAACTCTTTGAACTCGGCAATGGTGAAGCATGGCCCATGGTCACTCACAAGGACATCAGGCGGGCCGTGCGTGGCAAACATGGCCCACAGGCTTTCGATGGTGGCAGCAGACGTGCTTGCCGACATTATTACACATTCAATCCATTTGGAGTACACATCAGCAACCACAAGGAACATTTTTCCCAAGAATGGGCCTGCATAGTCGACATGGACCCTGGACCACGGTTTGGAGGGCCAGAACCATAAACTTAGTGGCGCCTCTTAACTGTGAACATGTGTTACATTTGTGCACGCAAGTCTGCATCGATACCGGGCCATCACACGTGGGATCTGGCTATCGCTTTCATCATTACGATGCCTGGGTGGGTGCTGTGGAGGTCACTAATGAAAGTGTCCCGGCCCTTTTTTGGCACCACTATCCGATTGCCCCATAGGAGGCAGTCTGCCTGTATGGACATTTCATCTCTTCGCCGCTAGTACGGCTTTATTTCTTCCTGCATCTCTTAACGGGACACTAGACAGTTTTTTGCTAAGGTCAGTAAGGGGTCCTGGCTCGTCCAGGTTCTAACCTATCGGGCGGTTACAGGTGATTGCTCACTCTCGAATGCTTCCATTACCATAACTAAATCTGCGAGCTGTGCCATCTCCACCCCTGTGGTGGGCAATGGCAGCCTACTGAGAGCATCAGCACAGTTTTCTGTGCCTGGCCTGTGGCGGATGACGTAGTTGTATGCGGACAACGTGAGCGCCCATCTCTAGATGTGGGCCAATGCATTCATATTTATCCCCTTTTCAGAAAAGAGGGATATAAGTGGTTTCCAATTCAAATTTGAGCCCAAACAGATATTGATGCATTTTCTTTACCCCGTAAACACATGCTAACGCTTCTTTTTCGATCATGCTGTTGGCCCTCTCAGTCTTGGACAGACTTCTGGATGCATAAGCAACCGGTTGCAATTTCCCAGATTCATTTGCTTGTTGCAATACACATCCGACACCATATGACGACGCATCACATGCTAGTACCAAATGCCTCCATGGATCATACAACACAAGCAATTTGTTTGAGCATAACAGTTTCCTAGCTTTCTCAAAGTAATTTTCTTGGCTTTTACCCCATACCCATTCATCCTTTACGCAGTAAAGAGTGCAGTGGTTCTAACAATGTGGTAAGACCCGGTAAGAAGTTACCAAAATAGTTCAGGAGTCCTAGAAACGACCGCAGCTCCATCACGTTCTGTGGTGTCGGTGCGTTCTTGATTGCCTCCACCTTCGAATCGGTGGCCTGATGCCGTCCGCCGCGATTCTTCTCCCCAGGAACTCCACTTCAGGTGCCAGGAAAACGCACTTCGAGCATTTTAACCTGAGCCCCACACGATTAAGCTGACTAAGAACCTCCTCCAGGTTCTGCAAGTGCTCAACGGTGTCCCAACCTGTAACCAAGATGTCGTCCTGCAAGACCACGGTGCGCGGGACCGACTTCAGCAAGCTTTCCATGTTTCTCTGGAATATCGCCGTGGCTGATGGAATCCGAAATGGGCATCTGTTGTAATTGACGAGACCTTTGTGCATGTTGATGCAGGTGAGGCACTTGGATGATTCCTCCAGCTCCTACGTCATGTAGGCGGAGGTCAAGTCCAGCTTAGTGAACGTTTTTCCTCCCGCCAGCGTCGCAAATAGGTCGTCTGCCTTTGATAGCGAGTATTGATCCTGCAGGGAGAAACGATTGATAGTTACTTTGTAATCACCACAGATTCTGACAGTGCCGTCTTGAGGACTGGAACAATCGGACTGGCCCACTCGTTGAATTCAATCGGCGAAATGATGCTCTCTTGTTGCAGCCGGTCCAGCTCGATCTCCACCCTCTCTCTCATCATATATGGTACCGCTCTCGGCTTGTGATGAATGGGTCGCACCCCCAGAATCAAGTGGATCTGCACTTTTGCTCCTTGGAACTTCCCGATGCCCAGTTCGAACAGTGAGGGGAACTTGTTTAGGATTTGGGCACATGAAGTGTCATCGACGGACGAGAGCGCTCGGATATCGTCCCAGTTCCAGCGTATCTTTCCCAGTCAGCTCCTACCGAACATCGCCCGGTACCACCCTTGTGGTAAATTGTGCACCGCTCCATCGTAGGAGACCTTTACGGTAGCACTGCCGATTACGAGAATCAGTTCCTTTTGTGTATGTTCTCAGTTTAGTACGAATGGGAGTCAGGACTGGCCTTGAGGCCTTGCTACATCACAATTTATCGAAAGTCTTTTTTGCTCATTATGGACTGGCTCGTGCCCGTGTCCAGCTCCATTGACACCGGGAGTCCATTTAATTCAATCTTCAGCAGTATCGGGGGACACTTTGTGGTAAATGTGTGCACCACATATACCTCTGCCTCCTCAGTCTGAGGCTCTGGTTCGTCGTGATCCACCGTGGATCTGTCCTCCTCTGCAACATGGTGGTTTGCAGAGTTTGCAGCTTACCTGCACATCCGTTGGAGGTGGCCGATTGTTCCACAGCTCTTGCAAATGTATCCTTTGAAGCGGCATGAATGGAAACGATGATCACCTCTGCAGCGCCAACAAGGTGTTAATGGCCTTGCATTCATCATCCTTGATGGTGGATTCTGAGACATCTGTGGACGTGCAGCTGCCCTGTAGGTTACGATTCGAAAACAATATTACTTTGTTCACAGTACTTGCAGCAGCACTCGTGTGCTGAGAGATTTGTTTGGTATTGTCACTGGTGGCGATGAACGCCTGAGCTATCGGTATGGCTTTATTCAAGGTTTGGGTCTCCACAGTCATAAGTTTGCGAAGTATTACTTCATGGCCAATGCCAAATACAAAGAAGTCCCTGAGCATGTTCTCCAAATGTCCTTCAAATTTACAATGTCCTGCAAGACGCCTTAGCTCGGCGACGTAGTTCGCCACTTCCTGGCCTTCAGACCTCTTATACGTGTAGAACCGGTACCTCACCATCAGAACGCTTTTCTTCAGGTTTAGATGCTCCCTGACCAGTGTGCACAAATCATTGTATGACTTCTCTGTGGGTTTCGCTGGAGCGAGCAGATTTTTCATGAGGCCATACGTTGGTGCCCCGCAAACGGTGAGGAGCATCGCCCTTCGTTTGGCAGCGTTCGCTTCTCCTTCCAGCTTGTTAGCCACGAAGTATTGGTCGAGTCGCTCCACGAAGGTGTCCCAATCATCTCCCTCCAAAAATTTCTCGCGGATGCTCTGCATTGTTGCAGTGGGGTTCGTCATCTATATCTTGTCACCAGTTGTTATGTCTTGAATAAAGAATCTGACCAGATACTGTAAGCTTAAAGTAATATGTGACCGTAGTCCTTTATTACAGGTCTCCAGATTGCCTTTTCAGCCTGTCAGGCCTCCTTATGTACCGGTGCTCCCAAGGGATTGTAGGTTCCCTTGGGATTCCAGGGGATGAGCCCTCTGGTGGTTAAACAAGGTATTTACAGGTTTACATATAAAACTGTCTCTTTCTGGCTTAAATTTATTCAACGTCCCAGTTTCCACAGCTCACTGAGGCAGCGAATTCCACAGATTTACAACCCTCAGAAGAAATCTCTCCTCATTTCTGCTTTAAATGGGCGGCCCCTTATTCTAAGATCATGCCCTCTAGTTCTAGTCTCCCCCATCAGTGGAAACATCCTTGTCAAACCCCCTCATAACCTTATACATTTCGATAAGATCACCCCTCATTCTTCTGAATTCCAATGAGTAGAGGCCCAACCTACTCAATCTTTCCTCATAAGTCAACCCCCTCATCCCCAAAATCAATCTAGTGAACCTTCTCTGAACTGCCTCCAAAGCAAGTATATCCTTTTGTAAATATGGAAACCAAAACTGCATGCAGTATTCCAGGTGTGGCCTCACCAATACCTTATATAGCTGTAGCAAGACTTCCCTGCTTTTATACTCCATCCCCTTTGCAATAAAGGCCAAGATACCCTTGGCTTTCCTGATCACTTGCTGTACCTGCATACTAACTTTTGTGTTTCATGCACAAGGCTGAAGGCTGTGCTTCCACAAAGAAGTTGTAACAGATCTGTGAGTTGGTGAAAGCAGACCTGCAACCTAGAAGCATCAGGAGGACTGCTTTGTCAGTTGAAGTGAAGGTTACAGCTGCACTTCCTTTCTATGCATCTGGATCCTCCCAAGCTACAACTGGGGATGTGTGCGTCAATTCTCAACGTGCAACACATGTCTGCATGCGGTAGGTGACTGCTGCACTATATGCCCGGAGGAATGACTACATAAAGTTCCCCATGACCACTCAGACAATGCGTGACAGGCCTGTGGGCTTCTCCGGGATTGCTGCTTCCCAAAGGTACAGGGCTGCATTGATGGTACCCACATCGCTTTGTGAGCACCTTTGGAGGATTCCGAGATGTACAGGAATAGAAAAGTCTTCCACTCCATTTATATACAGCTTGTGTGTGACCACATGCATCACATCATGCCAGTCGCTGCAAGATACCCTGGGAGCACCCATGATGCGTTCATCCTACGTGAGAGCGTTATATCTGCCATGTTTCAGCAGCAGCCAGAAGAGGGGAGCTGGCTACTGGGAGACAAAGGGTACAGCCTCGCCACCTGGCTCATGATGCCCCAAGCGTAACCTGGATGGAAGCTGACCGTGAATACAACATGTCGCACATTGCGATGCGCAGCATCATAGAGAGGACCATTGGCATCTTGAAATAGCGTTTCCGATGCCTGGACCATTTGGAGGCTACTTGCTATACTTCCTTGAGATTGTCGGTCAGTTTACTCTTGTGCGCTGCATGCTGCATAACTTAGCCATCATGAGGCAGCAGCAGCTGGTAGTAGAAGACCCATCTGCGGTGCGAGTGGTTGATGATAATGATGAGGAAGATGCAGATGACGAGCACAAGAATGAGGAAGCCATGCAAGCACCTGAACCTCGAGCAGGACGGCGGGCCATCGTGCCCCTTTAACGATTCCCCGAGCCTTGCGCCAGCAACTCATCAGTGAACGCTTTGCTGCCTCAAGGCTCCGTGGCAACTATTCCACATGGACCATGTTTACTGTTTGGACCTGTTCCGTAATGTTGTGCTGTGTTAATGGAACAAATGATGGAAATGATTGTGTTATAATTTAAAATATATTTTATTCAAAAGTTTAACAAACATTTGTACTTGACGTACTTTTAAGTTTTCAGTTAAGATCACTTACAAACTTTTAAGATCACTTACTAACTTTAAACTTGTAAATTTACATAACTTACAAAAAACTTTTAATTTGAAAACAACAGTTACAACAATAATAACAACAGCAAAGAAAGACTGCACCCATCTCTCTCCCACCTTATTCTAAAATCGCCCGCCGCGCTTAGTCTTGGTGACTCCACCATCCCTGTCCGCAGGCGGTGGTGCAGTGTTTCTGTGTTTGGTACCAAGTTTATTCTTTCTAACATCTCCGATAATGCGCACCTGTTGAAGGGGGGGGCGGGTGTTGGGGCTGGCGTCAATGGCTTGGGGCTGTTCAAAGGCTGGTGTGGGGATTGGACTGGGAGTGGCAGTTAATTCTATCAATGGGCACGGGGTCTGGGTGTGTTCCCTTATTGCAGCAGCTAACTCCAACATACCCTCCTTCATGCGCCCTGACACTGTCTCAACGACCTCCAACATTCCTTCCCTCATGTTGAGTAAAAGTGTCTCAACTACCTGCAACATTCACTCCCTCATGTTCACTGAGAATGTTTGAACTATCAGTGACAATGCCTTCCTCATGGTCACTGACATGGTTTCAGCTGACTGGGATATTCCCTCACTCATGGTCCTGGACATTGTAACCATTTCTCATGAGTGTTATTACTTCTCCCCACTGATGGTGTCCAGGATTGACTGCGTAAGGTCAATGCTCTCCGCACTCATTGTCATCATGTGAACCACATCTATTAGAATCTGCACCTCAGGAGAGCGTGGTTGAGCTCTCCTTCCCCTCCTCACCCTGAGTATGGCTTGCAGCATTCCAGTGGGACCCACAGTCTGGGATGGTGGGGCCGTGGGTGTACCTTGCTGCACCCCACCACTGGAGCCCGCAGCCTCAGACGGTGGGAAACCATGGAATGTCCCACCAGCACTCAAACCACTAGTCAGGGCAGGGGCTAGCAACTCAATGGGCAGCACCTGCACCTCCTCCAAAGTGAGTACAAGAGATGGGGCTTCATCCATCCCTTCCACCTCCCCCTCCCCCTCACCCCCATGCTCTTGGTCTGGAAGGTGCGATTGGAGGGTGTTCTCCTCTTCAGGCTCGTCCTTGTCTGAATATTTTTCTGCATTGTCATGGTTGGCTTCCAGTTCTGCAAAATATAACACAACACACACAAATGGTTAATAGCAGAGGAGGGGGCAGGGTAGATGGCATGAGTAGGCACACAGTGCAGGCATCAAGGCTCATTTGAAGGACCACGATGAATGATAGCACATTGCATCAACCGAAGCGTAGCTGACGGAGACATCTCCATGAACCGAAGCATGGCTAGTACGCACAGTACTTAACATTTAGCAAAGCCAGACTCTGGAATTTGCAGGACTTGCCCTTTCCCTCAAGTGTGGGCCCAGCTTGTGCAGTGGTCGTTGCTTTTCTCCAAGCAGGACCCATCAAAGCAGCAAGCCTCTCTTCCAAAGATGTCAGTGGGTGCAGATTTGTCGAGCCTCCTCCTGTTCGAGTTCTTTCCCTTTTGTTATGTGTCACCTTCTGCTGCAAAGATAAAGAGTGTCTTTCTGCTGGGTGGGACATACAGCTGGTCACATTTACATTATAATTGCAATTGCATTGAATAAATGAAAATATTACTTGCACTAACTACTTGACCAAGGTCCTGCCACTTCTTTTTGCACTGGCCTCCAGACCTCTGGGTGGTCACCATTGCACAGTAATCTTGTGCAAGTTGGTTCCAGCATTTCTTCATTTCTTTGGGTGGAACTTTTATGTGACCTCTGCTGGTGTCCAGCTTGTGCCATCTGCCCTCAATCATAGTAACTAGTGCCTCCACTTCATCCTGTAAGAAATTATTTCTCCTTGCACCGCGTTGCATCTTGTATTGCAGCTCCAATTTTTCCAGTGTTCTCACACAGTACTCAATGTTCTCAAACACACAACTGGCTCTTTAAAAATGGCCAATTGCAGACCAGGGGCTGTACTGCGCTGCACGCCCATAGGAATAACATCAAAAAAATCTTTTTTTCGCGCATGCACAGAAGGTGCGGCATTGTTTTTTTGGCGCAAACTGCAGGCTCCACTCCCCGAGGCAACTGGAACAGACTGCGCGGCACCAATTTTGAAAAATACAGTGGGGAAACTTGGCACAAATATTTTTGGAGTATTACTGGCCTAGAAAAATGGGCGTAACTCTGGCAATATGCCAAAAAACAACTTTGGGCAAAATTGAGCCCTTAGTACTGCACTGGTACAGGCCATCAGAGGTCCTGTCTTTCCTGATGAGACATCAAAACGATACCCCATCTGCCCCCTCAGGTGGTAAAAGATCCCATGATACTATTCTCATTTTCATCCTCTTCTCTGTTTGGTTTTGCACTATTCCTCGTCTACATATTTCAGTTTCATGGCGGTTCTGACTTTCCTTTCCAGGAAGACTAGCCAATTCTAATGCTCTGCATATGTCATTCTGTGCTTTGCTCATAATAACTGCTGTTTGTTTCTCTAATTTAAAAATAAGAAAAAAATAATAGAATTAGTCCACAAGGAGTTAAATACCCTTTTTCGAATTTATTTCTTATGTGGTCTAACAATTAATATTAAAGGACACCAAGAGCAAACAAAGTGCAATTAGACTCTGGGTCATATGGAGAAAAGTAGTACAGCTTTGTTGGACCAAATATCAGTTTTAGCCCTGCAACATTCTATGATTATGTTCTGTAACTCCTTACCTCCCTTGATATTTTATTCTTCCTATAATCTTCAGATTTTTAAAGCTCAATCTTTGTGCCTAATCACAACTCTCTGATTTAATTTGTTTTGTTTTCTGATTTTACCTAAGGTCAAAGTCCATGGCACAGCACCAATCACCTTGATTTCTCAATTTAAAAAAATAGATTCCTTTCCTGGCCTTTGCAGATTTCCAACCAAACGAATTCTGATCATGAAAAATGGAGAGGGTAATGGGACATTATTTTTTTGAAGGAGTACATGTTAGGAGAAGCCCTTATGGCCATCAAATGTTGTGTGTTCAAGCCCCACTCCAGAGACATAAGCACATAATCCATGCCTATACCATTGCAGCACTGAGGGAATGCTATACTATCAGAGGTGCCATCATTCAGATGACACTTTTTACAATTAAATTAGGCAGGTTGCCAGCTGATATTCTGCAGTGCAAGCTGTACATAATTAGTGGGATTGTAAGACTAAAAAGGAAATAACTACCCTTGTAACCTACCTTGAAAGCGCAAGTTAACATGAATAAAACATAATTAGCTTTGCAGCTTGTTGGTGCTGATACTTGGCTGGATGAACAGAAAAATACTATTTTATGAACCACCTTGCAATAATTAATGTACAGAAATCGGATCTGTCATATGTAAAAAAAAAATGCAAACTGTCTCCCACGTAATATTATTTTTGCGTTCCATAATTGACATTTTCAAGCTAAAGGTTGCATACCGAGACTCTGATTGGGATTGCACTAAATAATCCAGAACTAGTATTGTTGAAATTCATTTTTTTCTTGCCTATTATGAATATTTAATTTGCTTCTTTTAATGAGGCTTCTTCTGAACATGAGTTACTTGATTTCTGTTCCAGATGGTGAAAATGTCTAAATATATGCTCAAATTTATCCTGAAATAATAATTATGGTCAGCATTATTCATTTTAAAATCTTAATAATGCTGTTTTAATGTGTATTTACTGAAACTAAAACACTCCCCCCGCCCCCCTCCCATTTCTTAAACTGGAAATATATTGGTTTCTTGTTTTCTTGTTCAGGGAAAATGTTTCTTATGAGAGCGCAGGTCACCCTGGGTTATAGGTGTATATTGATCTGGTGAGGGAGATTAACAACAACTTGTATTTATATAGAACTTTTAATGTAGAAATTATCCCAAGCTGCTTTATAGAGGGAGATTAAAAATAAATAGGGATAGATAAGGGAACTGACATTAAACTATAAAAGGAGTGATTAGGAGGCTTCACAGTAGAAGACACAAAGCATACCGAAGATAGTGGGGAACCAAGGGGCAAATGAGAGTGAGGAACTTGAAGCAATTAATATCAGTAGAGAAAAAGTATTTGAGAAACTAATAGGACTAAACCCAACAAATCCCCTGGACCTGATGGCCTACATCCTAAGATTCAAAAAGAAGTGGCTGCAGAGATAGTGGATGCATTGGTTGTGATCTTACAAAATTCCCTAGATTCTAGAACAGTCCCAGCGGATTGGAAAGTAGCAAATGTAACCCCACTTCAAGAATGGAGGGAGAGAGAAGACGGGAACCTACCGGCAAGTTAGCCTGACATCAGTCATCGGGAAAATGCTGGAATCAATTATTAAGAAAGTGATAATGAGGCACTTAGAAAATCGTATGATCAGGCAGAGTCAACATGGTTTTATGAAAGTGAAATTGTGTTTGACAAATTTATTAGAGTTTTTTAAGAATGTAACTAGCAAGGAAGATAAAGGGGAACAAGTGGGTGTAGTACATTTGGATTTCCAAATGGCATTCAATAAGGTGGCACATAAAAGGTTGCTACGCAAGATAAGGGCTCATGGGGTTGGGGGTAATATAGAGGATTGTTAACGGACAGACAACAGAGAGTATGGACAAACTGGTCACTGTCTGGTTGTCAGGCTGTAACTAGTGGGGTACGACAAGGATCCGTGCTTGGGCCTTAGCTGTTTACACTATATTAATGATTTTAGATGAGGGAATGAGTGTAATGTATTCAAGTTTGCTGATGATACAAAGCTAGGAGGGAAAGTAAGTTGTGAGGAGGACATATAGACTGCAAAGAGATATAGACAGGTTAAGTAAGTGGGCAATAAGGTAGCAGGTGGAATGTAATGTGGGAAAATGTGAGATTATTTACTTTGGTAGGAAGAATAGAAAGAACGGGTTTCCCGAATGTCCTGCAGATTTTAACTGCAGGGCTCCTTTAAAAGATTTTCTGTTGGGTTCCCGCCCACAGGCAGCTTGATTGATTGGTCTTTTGGGTGGGAAGCATGCCTCACAAGACCACAGTTTAAGAGAGCAGGTAGGTGTAGTGAGGGAGATCGTGGAGGGGACGGTCAGATGGGGGTCGATAGTGGTCTGGGGGATGGGGGAGCAGACGGGGGTTTATTGGGTAGCTTGTTGGGCCATGAGAAAACACTCCTGCTCCTCCTGGTCCACAAGCAGTGCTGTAGAGGCATTTACCTCATTGATTCAGCCCTTCTCGCCTCCTTGCTGGGAAACTTTGGGAAACCCGGCCGCAATGAGTTTAAAAATAGAATGACTGTTCAAATGAAGGCAAGCAGCCTCATAATATTTAAATGACCAACCTGTTTCTCGCAAGCAGATTAGTCGCCAGCCTCTTATCCCGCCTCCGTTAAAACCAGAAGAGGTTGGGTTCAAGGCGGGTTGAGTTCCTGTTTCAGATTTTTTTGCATTTTAACCTCTGACATGACCCCAACCCACCCGTTTTTGGAAGTTGAGATTCAGCCCAGTATCTCTGACAATGCAGCACTCCCTTTTTATACTGTACTGAAGTATCAACTCAGTTTATGTACTCGTGTCTTGAATTCTGACTGCAACCTTTTGAACATTTGGGGTGTGAACAGAATTAAACTCAGCTATAATGCTCCTCATGGTAAAATAATTTGTAGATCCTCAGGCCCCGTTTCCGCCAGATGGGGGCAGTTAAAATCGGAGCTTCGCTCTCTGGACTTCGCATCTTAAAAATGGCCAGTTGACCAAGTAACCAAATTTGTATTATTCTGTGTGTTTCGTTCTGTGTCTTTTATATAATGTTCCTAAGAATTTCTGTTGTACATTGATTTGCTGTGGGGTTGTATTCTTGCAGGCTGAAATCAAAAGCCATCCTTTTTTTGATGTTATCAACTGGGAAGATCTAGATCGGAAGGAAATTCCTCCACCATTTAATCCCAGTGTGGTATGCAACTGTCTTTTCAGTAATCATAAATAATACTTAATATCTGAATACTGTAAACTCTAACATTTTGTAAATATGTGATAACAATAGATTTGTGTTTCAGGCTGGACCTGAAGACCTACAAAATTTCGATCCAGAATTCACAGAAGAACAGGTTCCACACTCCATTTGTCAATCTCCTGACCGTTCAATAGTTAATGCTAGTGTTTTAGAAGCTGATGATGCATTTATTGGATTTTCTTATGCCCCGCCTATTGAAGATTCATTCTTATAAAGGACATCTTCACTGAATAGTTTCGATCGGAAACAAAGCAGGAAATTAAAACACCGTCCAGCTTTAAGCCATCTACATGTGGACTTTTGATTTTGCACCACAGCTATCTGCATGCCTTAAATAAAGCTTGTGGCGATTGGGCGAAGGGCAATGAATGAATGCAGCTTACACGCTAAAAATACTATAAACAAATTGTACATTCCTTGCTCAACTTACAAATGATCCAAATATTTAATTGTTTCACTCTTTTCAAGTCTGAAGATTCCAAAGTGATGCATTTTTAAGGATATTCTGCTTGTGATGTAAGATTTTTTTCTGATTGTTGAAATTATAATGAAGTGCTCTACTATATATCTTTTAAATATTGTGGACACTGCTTATCAGTGTTGTATAATTAAGTTTGGAGAAGTATGTAGTGTGATGAGTCTTTAAGAATTAATGTATTATGGTCCAAAAGTGATGATCACATTTCATAACATGACAAATTGCTTATCATATTTTAAAGTCACATTTTCACCCCACTGCCATCTAATTTTTGTGTAACATGTCAAGATCATCTATTGGTTTTGGTCATAACTTCACCTCTTTACTAGAAGATCCAATTGAATTGTCACTGTATATAAAACTGCATTTATGATGTAGACGTTACTTGAATAATGGAGGGAGAATCGTGGCCACTCAGGTGAGAGATGTAAAGATGTTTTTCCAAGTTATTTAACGTGCACTGGCCACCAGCTATTAATCATGCCTGTTTTGTTTTACAGAGATATACTGGAAATGTACATATCAGCAAAAACTGTAGCTGAATTAGATGAAACTGATACCTTTATTGTAGTATACTGTATTTAACTCCATGCAGTGTGCAGGAGGTGGATATATATTGATACAGTAAAACAACTAAATAGCACATGTTTAAAAATATATATGTATATTCTAAATGGTGACTTGTATTTTTTTAATGACAAAATGTTTGTTTGCATTTATGTTCTGTTTTAAAAGTAAATAAGGATACTAGGATAACTCTAACGAAGGAGTTGGTTCAAAACTCTTTACTCCAATGGTACAATATGTTGTTATACTTGCATACTGTCTTGGACTGGGACAGGTAGGACAAATGTTTGCACATGTGATTTCCCCATGTGATGAATTTTTATTGCCAGATTGTCTGAGGACTTATCAAACAGATGCAACAGGAGGCCCTTCTTTTGGGGTGGGGGAGAACATTAGAATTATCGTCTAGTTGTCTCCCACATCAATTGATATTGGATAAAGCCCCTTGTCTGTCCTCTCGCTGTAGCTGCATAATGGCATGGAATATAAACAGCAATTTAACTTTGATTTTAAAATATGTAGTCTCCCTTTTATTTAACTGTTTTCTGTTCTGGACCACAGTTAAAATTGTAACTCAAAGCCCCTTGTAAGTTGCTGTAGTCTATCTATAATAGATCTGAAAGTCACCCAGGAGAACCTTTTAACAACATGCATTCAGATGATTTATGGCAAGTGGAACACCTTTCATTTGTTAAGAGATTTTCATTTATTCTATTTAAATACAAGCACATACCCAAAATTGAAGGAGCAATCTCTTAATTAGGAAGGAAAATTCAACTACTTATATTCGTTACCAGAGAAAAGATGAGTTCCATTTTAGATGCATCATGGGAGCATATGATGTCAATCAAAATGTTCCTCGGTGGACTTTAGATGCTTGCCTGCAGGGAATTGAAATTTCTTTTTAATGTTTTGATTTCCAATCAAGGGAGGAGAGAAACCTTTTTATATAAAATTTTCACCGGAATTTGGCTTCAAGTATCTAGGAAAATAACAGCAGAAAAATGTAGTTCAAATCTAGTGGCACTGCAAACTGAGACACCATTGTCTTTGTTCCTGCAGCTGATTCTTAACATTTAGAAAAAGTGATGATTCTCTGGCACACAGTAATAGTTCCAAATTGCCTGAAAGACATAATAGGAGTTCAAAGTAATATACAATGTAAAATATAAGCAAATGTCAAATAAAACAGCAGCTTTTGAAATACTTCTTTACTGTATATTGCTATTTAGATTTACAATGCTTCTCCATTACTGCATATACTTTGTTTAGAAATACTCTGTTTTCACTCTTTCTAATTCGCACTTGAATGCACATAATCAATCAAATTTTTTGAACTGGTCTGTCTATGAAAAGGGAACCTGGAGATGAGGCTGAATCTCCATTTGGTATTTGAAAAACAGTTTCTTTTTTAATAAATGACTTCCTCGAACATATTAACAGCTATGCGCAATTCCTGATTTTCATTCACTTTGATTTTAGCAGTGTAAAACAGCAATAAAGTCATCTGAGACGCCAAAAAGAAATAATCTTTACCAAATTGAATATAATATGGTATACAGATTTTTACTTTTAAGAAACTAAAGTGAAGGGCTAAGCTCTTATAAAAAAAAATACAGGAGGCTGAGCGAAAGAAAGTTCTTACATACAGTTCTTGTAAACTGTAGTTATAATAGGATTAGCTGCAGAAGTGATTTCACAATATACTCATAGGAAAGGGCTTGCAGGTTTTGGGTACTGCTGCCAGAATTCATCTCAAATCTTGCAATTACATACAGCATATTCCTGTAGCCATTCATCCGCTGAGTTTTAAGCATATTGGCCCTTCTGTACATTTTGCTGAACTTCCTAGCTGAAGTGAGTCATTCAATGCAAAGTAAAGGTCTAACTTTTCCACAATGGCTGGCAATCGGCATCATTATTGCCATAACAAGTTTAAAGATTTAAAAACATTTTTAAAGAAAGAACATGCATTTATAAAGCACCTTTTTATGAGTGCAGAACTTTGCATTTCATCGGTTGTGAAGCCTTTGTAATGTAGGGAAATGCGGCACCCAGTTTGCGCACAAGATCCCAAAAACAATAATGACTTAAGTAACCAGATGATCTGTTTTTAATCTTGGTTAAGGAATAAATATTGGCCAGGTTACCAGAATTCACAGCTTAGTTAATGCCATGGGAACTTTTATGTCCATCTGAGAGGAAATGGGGCCTCGGTTTAACGTCTCATCCAAAATGTGGATGCCATCAACTGTAAGCATATAGATTATTTAAATTAGATAGTTTAGGGAGAATGAGAGGACATGCATATAAGTTATGTAAGCTGAGAACTATATTGGATGGCAGGAGTTTTTTTTTCAGTGGGTCACAGTTGCTAGCTCGGGCAGTGAGTGTGAATTCACTACAAATGTTCAAGAACCACTATAACTGCCTCTCACTGCTGGCTTCTACATTCCAACTCTGATTCTGCATCTCTGTAGACCTTGCTTACAACTCCCACATTTTAACTTTACAATGAACAGCTTCATTATTTTTCCTACAGAAACTTGTGCTTCTGGGCAAACTGCTCCCAATGTTTTCATCTCTAACTGCATCAGTTTCTCATCTTTGGCTTCCTTTACCACATTCATGAACAACACTTCAATGTTCTTTCATTAGTTCACCCATTTTGGCCTCATGTCTTTGTGTACAGAAGTGAGCCATTTATTCTAACAACTTGCCAGTCTGTCTTGCAGCCCAGGGCAACTGTCTTTTTGTTTCCGCTTCTGTTGGCGCACATTCTCCAGTGCCTTCTCAATCACTCTAGTCATTTTTCTAACATAGGAACAGGTGTAGGCTATTTAGCTCTGCGAGCCCGTTTCACCATTCTATAAGATCCTGGCTGATCTGTGACCAAACTCCATATTACCCGCCTTTGCCTCTCACCCTTAATACCTTTGGTTATCAAAATCTATCAATCAGGTTTAAAATTAACAATTGATCTAGCATCAGTTGCCATTTGCAGAAGAGAGATCCAAACTTTTACCACCTTTTGCATTTAGAAGTATTTCCTAACTTCACTCCTGAAAGGCCTGGCTCTAATTTTTAAGAGTACGCCCCCTGGTCCTAGACTTCCCAACCAGCGGAAATAGTTTATCTACCCTATCAATTCCCCTTAATATCTTGAAAACTTTGATCAAATTGCCCCTTAACCTTCTAAACTCCAGGGAATACAGCCCTCGTTTCTGTAATCTTTTCTCGTAATTTAACTCTTGGATTCCTAGTATCATTCTGGTAAATCAACGTTGCACTCCCTCCTACAGTATGGTGCCCAGAACTGCTTACGGTACTTCCAGGTGTAGTCTAATCAGGGTTTTATGCAGCTGTAGCATAACTTATACCCCCTTATATTCTAGTCCTCTCGATATAAAGGCCTGCAATCCATTTGCTTTTTGATTATTTTCAGTACCTGTCCACAACATTTTAATGATCTATGTATAAGGGCCCCAAGTCTCTTTGGACCGCCACTGTTACTAACTTTTCACAATTTAGAAAGTACTATCCTTTTTAGGTCCAAAGTGCATGACCTCACATTTACCACAATTTTGCCGTTTCACTTCATCTATTAATATATCTCCATAATTTTATGTTTCCATCTACACTGCTGACAATGTCACCTATTTTTGTGTCACCTGCAAACTTGGATATGAGGCTTTCTATCCCATCATCTGAGTTGTTAATAAATATGGTGAATAGCCTCAACACAGATCCTTGTGGACTAGTCACATCTTGGCAATTAGAGTACCTGCCTATTATCCCTACCCTCTGTCTCCTGCTGCTCAGCCAATTCCTTTAATGTCAACAATTTGCCTTCAATTCCATGAGTTTCAACTTTAGCTAACAGTCTCTTATGAAGGACTTTATCAAATGTCTTCTGGAAGTCCTTATAAATAACATCCACAGTTTTTAGTTTCCTCTTCAAAAAAAAAAATCAGGTTCGTCAGGCATGACTTAACCTTTACAAATCCATGCAGGCTCTCTGATCAACTGAAAATATTCAAGGTGTTTAGTCACTATACACATTAAGCGGTAGGCCACTTAAAAGTGTAGATGAACAAAGGAACCTTGGAGTGCGTGTCCACAGATCCCTGAAAGTAGCAGGCCAGGTGGATAAGATGGTTAAGAAGGCATATGGAATGCTTGCCTTTATTGACCAAGGCATTGAATACAAGATCGAGGAGGTTATGCTTAAATTGTATAATTCTCTGGTTAGGCCACAGCTGGAGTACTGTGTGCAGTTCTGGATGCTGTATTATAGGAAGGATGTGATTGCACTAGAGAGGGTGCAGAGGAGATTTACTAGGATGCTGCCTGGAATGGAAAATCTTAGTTATGAGGACAGATTGGATAGGCTGGGGTTCTCATTGGAACAGAGGAGGTTGAGAGGAGACCTTATTGATGTGTACAAAATTTTGAGGGGCCTGGATATAGTGGATGGCAAGGGCCTATTACCTTTGGTGGAGGGGTCAATTACGAGGGGGCATAGTTTTAAGGTGGTTGGTTGAAGGTTTTGAGGGGAGACTTCTTCACGCAGAGGGTTGTGGGGTTCTGGAAATCACTGCCTGGAAGTGTGGTGGATGCAGAAACCCTCACCACATTTAAAAGGAGCTTGGATGGGCGCTTAAAGTGCCGTGACCTGCAGGGTTACGGACCTAGAGCTGGTAAGTGGGATTAGACTGGATAACCTTTTGTTAGCTGGCGCAGATATGATGGTAAGTACTGCAGGGAATCGAATATGGCCAGGGTGATCTGGACTAGTTTTGATCGCCTGGATGGATCAGAAATGAATTTTCCCAGATTTTTTTTCCCCAATTGACCTGGATTTTTATTTCGTTTTTGCCTCACCCAGGAGATCACATGGCTCTAGTTGGGGTGGAGTGTAGAATGTTTCGGTGCAGGAGGTGCCGCAGTTGTGTGGGGCTCACTGATTGGGCTGGGTGTTATTTACTTTTCCGCCATTGTTCATAGGTTTATATGTAATCTTCAGGGCTGCTGACCGAGGGCCGTGTGGTTCTTTAGGGGCCGGTGTGGATACAATGGGCCGAAATGGCCTCCTTCTGCACTGTGGATTTCTCTGTTTCTACTCTATCCTTAATTATAGACTATAGTAATTTATCAACAGATGTTATAATTCCCTGATTTCCCCTTCTCGCCTTTCTTAACTAGCAGAGTGATGGACACAATTTTCCAATCTAAAGGAGCAGTTCCTGAATCAAGAACTTTGGAAAATTATAGTTAGGGCATCTGCAATGTTCTCACCTACTTCCTTTAAAACCCTGGATGGAAACCATCTGGTCCTAGGAATTTGTCACTGTTTAGTGTCATTTATTTTCTTCATTACTGTTCATTTGTTTATGTTAATTATGGTGAGTCCCCGTCCCTCATTCAATATTAGTTCCCTTGGGATGTCTGTTATGCTATCCTCTTACTCTTCAATAAACTTTCCATGTTTCTCTGGCATATCGCCGCCGCTGATCGGATTCCAAAAGGGCATCCATTATTAACAAAAAGACCTTTGTCCTTGTTGATGCAGGTGAGGGCCTTCGATGATTCCTCCAGTTCCTGCGTCATGTGGGCTGAAGTCAGATCCAAGTTCGTGAATGTCTTTCCTCCTGCCAGCGTTGTAAAGAGGTCGTCAGCCTTTGGTAGTGGTTATTGGTCCTGTAGGGAGAAACGATTGATAGTTACTTTGTAATCGCCACAAATTCTCTCGGTGCCGTCTCCCTTGAGGACTGGGACAATAGGACTGGCCCACTCGCTGAACTCGATCGGTGAAATTATGCCCTCTCCTTGCAGCCGGTCTAGCGCGATCTCTACTCTTTCTCTCATGTATGGTACTGCTCTTGCCTTGTGATGGATGGGTCGTGCCCCCGGAATTAGGTGGGTCTGCACTTTTGCTTCTTGGAATTTCCTGATGCCTGGTTCGAACAGCGAAGGAAATTTGTTTAAGACCTGGGCACACGAAGTGTCGTCAGCGGGCGATAGCGCTCAGACGTCATCCCAGTTCCTGCGTATCTTTCCCAGCCAGCTCCTGCCAAAGCAGCATGGGACCATCGCCCGGTACCACCCAGAGTGGTAAATTGTGCACCGCTCTATCGTAGGAGACCTTTACGGTAGCACTGCCGATTACAGGAATCAGTTCTTTTGTGCAAGTTCTTGGTTTCGTGCGAACTGGCGTTAAGACTGGCCTTGAGGCCTTGTTGCACCACAACCTTTCGAAAGTCTTTTTGCCCATGATGGACTGGCTCACGCCTGTGTCCAGCTCCATTGACACCGGGGGTCCATTTAGTTCAACAATCAGCATTATCGGGGGACAATTCGTGGTGAATTTGTGCACCCATGTACCTCTGCCTCCTCGATCCGAGACTCTAGTTCGTGGTGATCCTCCGTGGATCTGTCCTCCTCTGTAACATGGTGGTTTGCAGGTTTAACAGGCTTTGCAGCTCGCCTGCACACTCGTTGGTGTCCCATTGTTTCACAGCCCCTGCAAATGTACTCTTTGAATCGGCATGAATGGAAACGATGATCACCCCCACAGCGCCAACAAGGTGTTAATGGCCTTGCATTCATCACCATTGATGGTAGACTCTGAGTCATCTGTGGACGTGCAACTGCAGGTATGTGTGACCTGCCCTGTACGCTACAATTTGAAAGCAACATCACTTTGTTCGCAGTACTTGTAGCAACACTTGTGTGCTGAGAAATTTGCTTTGTATTGTCACTGGTGGCAGTGACCACCTGGGCTATCGCTATCGCCTTACTCAAGGTTGGGGTCTCTACAATCAAAAGTTTGCGAAGTATGGTTTCGTGGCCAATGCCAAGTACGAAAAAGTCTCTGAGCATGTGCTCCAAATGTCCTTCAAATTCGCAATGTCCTGCAAGGCATCTTAGCTCGGCAACATAACTCGCCACTTCCTGGCCTTCAGACCTTTTGTAGGTGTAGAACCGGTACCTCGTCATCAGAACGCTTTCCTTCGGGTTCAAATGCTCCAGGATCAGTGTGCACAAATCGTCGTACGATTTCTCCGTTGGTTTCACTGAAGTGAGCAGACTCTTCATGAGGCCATACGTTGGTGCCCCACAGACGGTGAGGAGGATCGCCCTTCGTTTGGCAGTGCTCTCTTCCCCATCTAGCTCATTGGCCACGAAGTATTGGTCGAATCACTTTCAACCTTATTTCACTTATACCCCTTGTAGTGTGTGGAGAAAAAGTCAGACTGAACACTGAGCTCAAAGTAAAGTGTGACCTTAGTTTTTTATTGCAAGTCTCCAGAGTGCCTCTCCAACCTGTGAAGCCTCCTTAAATATCTATGCTCCCAAGAGAGTAAATACAAGTCCACATATATAACACTAGCAATGTGTTTTGTGTATATGATGCTGTTTAGCATTGTTGTGTTCTTAATAAGACTGGTTGTCTGGGCAGAAGCTAATGGCTTTATAACTTTGAATCTTGATTTTTGAAAAATTTGGGGCAAATGTATTATTTAATGGATTTTGGTCTAGCCAATTGTCAAAGTGAACATTATTACTTGTAGCCAGAACCAAAATATTTGGCAGTTTATCCATTTATTATTTGATGCACACTGTAATGGTAAATTGTCAATCTCAGGAAAACTTAGGTAGAATTATTGGAATACAGGCAAGAATTTTGAATGAAAGTCTAGCTGTAACAAATCTATAGGGCCTCCTGTTTAGCCCCACTGCGTTCAGCCTCCGTTCTCTGCCCCCCCCCCCATCCCCCGTGTTCAGCCTCACCCCCCCCCCCCCCCACGTTCAGCCTCCCCCCACCCACCACATTCGGCCTCCGTTCAGCCTTTCTTTCCCCCCCCTCCACCCCCCACCCCTCACTGTCTGAAACAGAGAAAGAGAGACACTGACACTGACTGAGACAGAGAGATATGGACAGAAACAGAGAGGCTGACAGAAATACTTTCCCTTCACATAAAGGTAGGACTTCTATTTTTTATTTGTTATTGATTGGTTGCTTATTACTTTGGTCTTGGTGCTTTAGGTGCAGGGTTCCTTCTATTTTTTAATTTGTTCATTAATTGCTTATTACTTTTTGTGCTTCGTTTAGTGCTTGGTGCTTTAAATGTACTGCTTTGTTTAGTGCTTAGTGCTTTAAATGTACTGCTTTGTTTAGTGGTTAGTGCTTTAAATGTACTTATGCTTCTTAAATGTTGTTATATCAATGCAGGCTATTTTAAGTGATGTGTTTAATGCTTTAGTCCTTTGTGTTTAATGCTTCCTACCCCCCGTTTCTGGCTGTGCCTGCACTGAACTTAACTCTCTAGGTAAGGTTTTTCAGAACTTACAAAAGTGGACACTTACTCCAAACTAACTTAGAATTGAGTAAGTTTTCGCTGCCTAAACTTGCAAAACAGGCCTAAGTGGCTGGACACACCCCCTTTTAAAAAAAAAAAACTGAACTAAAACAAAACTAAACTAACTCACTAGAACTGGAGCAAACTAAATGCTGAGAATTGCGATTTCTAAGATACTCCAAACTAAACTAGTTGCTCCAAAAAAATTGGAGCAACTCCACCCGAAATTTGGGCCCATAGTCTCAGAATAAGGGGCCACCCATTTAAAACTGCGATGAGGAGGAATTTCTTCTCTGAGGGTTATAAATCTCTGCCCCAGAGAGCTGTAGAGGCTGGGTCATTGAATATATTTAAGGTGGAGATAGACAGATTTTTGAGCAATAAGGGAATAAAGGGTTATAGGGAGTGGGCAGGGAAGTGGAGTTAAATCCATGATCAGAGCAGCCATGATCTTATTAAATGGCGGGGCAGGTTCGAGGGGCCAAAGTGGCTTACTCCTGCTCCTAATTCTTGTGTTTTTATGTTCTTCCTGTCCCAGTACTGGTGCCCGTGTCCCATGAAATGGAACCCCTCCTTCAGCCACGTGTTTGCCTCCCTAAGCTGCTTATCCCTATACCAAGTTGCATGTGGTTCAGTTAATAATCCAGAGAATATAACCCTTGAGGTCCTGTAGATAACATACACATAAACTTATCAGAATTTGCTTCAAAGGAGTCTGACTGATGGTCCTCTACCTGGAACCATTCCTCTCTTCTGCGTGGCTTCATCGCTATGTATTCTTGGATTGCTACTTCCATTTTATCTTTCACCCATGATACCTTCCACTTCTCTGCCCAGAAAATTGTTTTTGCGAGGACATGGACAGGATTCTACACTTTCTGCATCTGACTACATCAAATCCCTGTCCATTTAGGTGCCACTGTAGTAATACAGATGTTCCAGCAAGTCATGGACCTGAATAGTAGCCAGCCAAATTAAGTCACATTACTCTGTTAATCAATCAAAGTTGCCTTTAATGATGTAACATTGCACACAGCATTAAAACAATTTACACAAGCATAATAACAGCATCAAGCAATACATATGACCTTTAAACCAAGGAAATCGCGTCAAGGCAGTAGAGTGATCAGCTCTCGCATGGCACTTGATTCTACTTCTCATGGCATGTCCTCCTCTAGACGGAGCTTCATTCGGCTCTCATTAACTGCAGTGAAAGACCGACCACAATGTCCCATTTTTATATCTCACCGTTTTATGGCTGATTGGAATATGTAGGCCCTATCTTATCTGGGTCCAGACCCTGATGTCTCTTTACTTGAATAACGAAAATGCTTCAGGTTCCAAACCTTTATTTCTTCAGTCAGTATGTAAAGCAGATTAAACAGATACAAATACAGAAATGTAGACGTGCACTTCATTACTCCCTCGCTGCACTAACTTTTCAAAGCACAAAATGTCTTTTTATATGAATCTTGTCCCCATACTAAACTTGAATCTTTATCAATCAACATAACATACAAACAGATTATCTGGTCATTATCACATTGCTGGTTGTGAGTGCTTGCTGTGCAAAAATTGGCTGCCACATTTCCTACATTACAACAGTGACTACACTTCAAAAGTACTCCATTGGCTGTAAAGCACTTTGAGACGTCCGGTGGTTGAGAAAGACTCTGTATAAATGCAAGTCTTTTCCCTTGATTGGATTCCTTCTGTCACCTAACATAACATGACACCCTTCCCCTTCAGTAACCTTTCCATGGTGTCCATGTTGAACCAAGCCACGTCACATAACATCCCTTATCTTGTCTGCTTCCAGAACTTCATTATTCACACAAAAAACAGAATGATAAAGTCTTACTTATTACACTCCCTGCAGCTCCATGTTCAATCTGGTTTCCTAGGCAACTGTTGTAAAAAGCTCTTGGCAAGTTTTTTGAAGGTCCAGGCACAGTCTTTCAATTACGTTTCTGTATGCCAAGTTAACTTTCAATCTTCCAGCAAGCTCTCTTCCAAGTTAGTTCATTTGACTCATAATATATTCACATAGGTAATTACAATTAACTTAAGACAATACATGTTAATAAACAAATGCACACTATTTTGTAGTGTTTGCTCCCTATACTATATGCTAAGCTAGCCTTAGAAACATAGAAAATAGATGCAGGAGTAGGCCATTCGGCCCTTCGAGCCTGCACCACCATTCAATATGACCATGGCTGATCATGCAACTTCAGTACCCCATTCCTGCTTTCTCTCCATACCTCTTGATCCCTTTAGCCGTAAGGGCCACATCTAACTCCCTTTTGAATATATCTAACAAACTGGCCTCAACAACTTTCTGTGGTAGAGAATTCCATAGGTTCACAATTCCCTGAGTGAAGAGGTTTCTCCTCATCTCGGTCCTAAATGGCTTACTCCTTATCCTTAGACTCTGACCCCTGGTTCTGGACTTCCCCAACATTGGGAACATTCTTCCTGCATCTAACCTGTCCAATCTAGTCAGAATTTTATATGTTTCTATGAGATCCCCCGCTCATTCTTCTAAATTCCAGTGAATATAAGCCTAGTCAATCCAGTCTGTCTTCATATGTCAGTCCTGCCATCCTGGGAATCAGTCTGGTGAACCTTCGCTACACTCCCTCAATAGCAAGAATGTCCTTCCTCAGATTAGGAGACCAAAACTGTACACACTATTCAAGGTATGACCTCACCAAGGCTAAGAACTCCCTGCTCCGATACTCAAATCCTCTCGCTATGAAGGCCAATATGCCATTTGCCGCCTTCACCACCTGCTGTACCTGCCTGCCAAATTTCAATGACTGATATACCATGACACCCAGGCCTCGTTGCACCTCCCCTTTTCCTAATCTGTCACTATTCAGTTAATTTTCTGCCTTCCTGTTTTTGGCACCAAAGTGGATAACCTCACATTTATCTACATTATACTGCCTCTGCCATGTATTTTCTCACTCACCAAACCTGTCCAAGTCACCCTGCAGCCTCTTGGCATCCTCCTCACAGCTCACACTGCCACCCAGCTTAGTGTCATCTGCAAACTTGGAGATAGTACATTCAATTCCTTCGTCTAAATCATTAATGTATATTGTAAATAGCTGGGGTCCCAGCATTGAACCTTGCGGTACCCCACTGCCATTCTGAAAAGGACCCATTTATTCCCACTCTTTGCTCCTGTCTGCCAACCAGTTCTCTCTCCACATCAATACATTACCCCCAATACCATGTGCTTTAATTTTGCACACTAATCTCTTGTGTGGGACCTTGTCAAAAGCCTTTTGAAAGTCCAAATACACCACATCCACTGGTTCTCCCTTGCCCATAACATCTCATCAAGCTCTCTGCCTCTTTTCCATGTTTCAACATGTCTCATGGAGAAATTTAGAACTCAGCAGAGGAGGACAAAGGGTTTGATTAGGGCAGGGAAAACGAGAGGAAGCTTGCAAGGAACATTTAAGATGGACTGCAAAAGCTTCTATAGATATGTAAAGAGAAAAAGGTTAGTAAAGACAAACTTAGGTCCCCTGCAGTCAGAATCAGGGGAAGTCATAACTGGGAACAAAGAAATGGCAGACCAATTGAATAAGTACTTTGGTTCGGTATTCACTAAGGAGGACACAAACAACCTTCCGGATATAGAAGGGGTCAGAGATCCTGGTAAGAAGGAGGAACTAAGGGAAATCCTTATTAGTCGGGAAATTGTGTTGGGGAAATTGATGGCATTGAAGGCCGATAAATCCCCAGGGCCTGATGGACTGCATCCCAGAGTACTTAAGGAGGTGGAAATAGCGGATGCATTGACAGTAATTTTCCAACATTCCATAGACTCTGGATCAGTACCTATGGAGTGGAGGGTAGCCAATGTAACCCCACTTTTTAAAAAAGGAGGAAGAGAGAAAACGGAATTATAGACCGGTCAGCCTGACATCGGTAGTGGGTAAAATGATGGAATCAATTATTAAGGATGTCTTAGCGCATTTGGAAAGAGGTGACATGATAGGTCCAAGTCAGCATGGATTTGTGTAAGGCAAATCATGCTTGACAAATCTTCTGGAATTTTTTGAGGATGTTTCCAGTAGAGTGGACAAGGGAGAACCAGTTGATGTGGTATATTTGGACTTTCAGAAGGCTTTCAACAAGGTCCCACACAAGAGATTAATGTGCAAAGTTAAAGCACATGGGATTGGGGGTAGTGTGCTGACATGGATTGAGAACTGGTTGTCAGTCAGGAAGCAAAGAGTAGGAGTAAATGGGTCCTTTTCAGAATGGCAGGCAGTGACTAGTTGGGTACCGCAAGGTTCTGTGCTGGGGCCCCAGCTGTTTACATTGTACATTAATGATTTAGACGAGGGGATTAAATGTAGTATCTCCAAATTTGTGGATGACACTAAGTTGGGTGGTAGTGTGAACTGCGAGGAGGATACTATGAGGCTGCAGAGTGACTTGGGTAGGTTAGGTGAGTGGGCAAATCAATGGCAGATGAAGTATAATATGGATAAATGTGAGGTTATCCACTTTGGTGGTAAAAACAGAGACACAGATTATTATCTGAATGGTGACAGATTAGGAAAAGGGGAGGTGCAACGAGACCTGGGTGTCATGGTACATCAGTCATTGAAGGTTGGCATGCAGGTACAGCAGGCTGTTAAGAAAGCAAATGGCATGTTGGACTTCATAGCGAGGGGATTTGAGTACAGAGGCAGGGAGGTGTTACTACAGTTGTACAGGGCCTTGGTGAGGCCACACCTGGAGTATTGTGTACAGTTTTGGTGGTCTACCTTGAGCAAGGACATTTTTGCTATTGAGGGAGTGCAGCGAAGGTTCACCAGACTGATTCCCGGGATGGCGGGACTGACATATCAAGAAAGACTGGACCAACTGGGCTTGTATTCACTGGAGTTCAGAAGAATGAGAGGGGATCTCATAGAAACGTTTAAAATTCTGATGGGTTTAGACAGGTTAGATGCAGGAAGAATGTTCCCAATGTTGGGGAAGTCCAGAACCAGGGGTCACAGTCTAAGGATAAGGGGTAAGCCATTTAGGACCGAGATGAGGAGAAACTTCTTCACCCAGAGAGTGGTGAACCTGTGGAATTCTCTACCACAGAAAGTTGTTGAGGCCAATTCACTAAATATATTCAAAAAGGAGTTAGATGAAGTCCTTACTACTCGGGGGATCAAGGGGTATGATGAGAAAGCAGGAATGGGATACTGAAGTTGCATGTTCAGCCATGAACTCATTGAATGGCGGTGCAGGCTCGAAGGGCCAAATGGCCTACTCCTGCACCTATTTTCTATGTTTCTATGTTCCAACAAACCCTCTCCAGGCTTTGGGTGTCTTGGATGTGTCCTATCTTTTCCAACTGCCTTACCAGTCTTTGACCATTTGGTCCTGTGGAATTTGCCTCCTTTCTTCCTTATCGATTGTTTTTGCAAATCAGAAGCCTGCTAGCATGAAAGAGCCACTGCAGTAATTTCTGTATATTACTGTCTTTCCCGTTTAAACTGTCAATTTTGAAAAGGGGTAATGAACCTTCAAGGGAGAGCTGGACGACTTCCTGGAGGAGACTTACACGATGTAGGTGGGATGTTGGATGATGTACGGTGTGGTAATCGTCATCTCCTGGAACTCGTTTGTGATCGCCTTTTGGCAAGGAGGCAACGGCTTCAAAGGGGGGAAGAGAAGAAAGCTGGCGCTGAGGGGAAAATACTGATTAATTTTGGAAAACTGATTATAACTGGTGTGTTGTTCATGTAAATAGGTGAGCTTGCTATATGTCACATGCATTTCACGGACTTAAAAATGAGCCCGGCACATTTAAACCAATCAGAACTATCAATCTCATTCATTTTGATCATAAATTTCACTCCTATTGGTATCTTAATTTGAGAGCCTGTCTATTTCACTCTGAAAAATACAGCGCCATAGATTTGCATAGGTTTCCCAGGCTGCAATTATGCCCAGGTGGGTGCGCGCTTGGGTGCCAAGCGACCAGGGGGCGCGAGCGAGGGGAGGCGGACTACGCCTGCGCATCAGTACCTGGCCTTGGAAGGCGGCAGGAAGGCGGCAAGCAGGCGGTGCTGTGGTAAATCCCACAAGCAAAGGGTGGAGCCGCTGTGTTAAATGGCGCCTGAGGATCTGGCTCTGAAGGAGGTGACCCTAGTTTACTTGGACAGGACTGGAGGACTGCACAAATTTATCAGTGACTGTAGGCGTTATAATGGTAATTTTTAAAATTAGAAATATCTCTTAATTATTCATTCAAAATTGTATAAAACAACGTCGAAGCCAGATTTATAGGGGGCCGCAACAAGAAGAATGTCCCTAAAGGTATTGCAATGTTACGACAGCAGGGATCAACAGACTTAAGCACCGCGTGCTAGTATTGACCACTCCGTATCAAATATATATACATCTCATTTACATGACCAACATATATTCACAAGGTAGATATAGATGAGGAAGGCCATTTGACCCACCTTTATCCATCCAGAAAGGACCTACAGTTATCTAATCATGACATCCACCTGCCATTGTTCGTTATCTGAGAATTTGACCAGTTTACTTTGAACCTTCGGATCCAAATTATGAGTGTAAGTTAAAAACAATAGGAATCTCAATGCCGATTCCTGCGGCACCGCATTCAGCACTGCCCCCACCATACATCGTCTCCAATAAGTATCACCGTTTCCTACCCTTCAGCCAATTTCTATCTATTTTCAGATTATACCCTGATTTCCCACAGCTTTATGCCCAAGTAGTATCTTCTTGCATAACTTTGCCAAATTATTTTTGAAAGTAAAGGCACACTACGTCATGGGACTTTCCACAGTAAACTGTAATGGCACTTCCTCAAAAATGTGGAGGAAGTTGGTCAGGGAGGATCTTCCTTTATGAGTATATTGGCTAATAGGTTAGTACAGGCATACAGGTAATCCTTAAGTTCCTTCTTGATGTCCAATTCCATTATTTTGATGTAAGACTAATGGGTCTGAAGTTGTGCAGGTCTATTTTGCCTGTTTTGAAAATTGGTATCATGTTAGCCTGCATCCAATCTACTGGGACTTCCCCAGAATTCATTGACTGCCTCATTATCACCTCACAAATCTCACCCCTTAATAGGCAGGGAAATACTGTAATGTATGTATGCCTGGGTTTACCTGCCACCAGGGGGAGCGATCATCAGAGGTCATTGGGCCACAGACACACACGTGCAGCCCTTGTATATAAAGAAAGCCTCCATGTTAATCCTCACTTTGCGAGCTAATAAAGTAGTCAGGTCACACCTGATTGAGTTCACGGTACTAAGCCTATTGAGTTATTGCATACGCAACAAATACAATCCACCCCTCATCTATTTTGAGCCTTTTTAACCTGCAACCCCAGTCAGTTTATCCAAGCTGTTCCCTCATTTCCTTGAAGTTAGCCTTTTTAAAATTGTACACCTGGTCCTCAATCTTTCTGAATCCTGGATCATGTTCAACTTGATCATTCTGTCATTGACATTTCTCAAGGATGCCATGACTTCATATATCCTGCATGTTATCTGGGTCATTTATCATTACCAAATCAAGATATGTAATCTCATGGCTTCCTTGACATATTGCATCAGGGAGGGCGCTGAGCGTCTCGAGTCTCATCGCCGAGTGCATGCAGAAAACAAGCGCAGGCAGTTGAACGAGCGTGCGGCAAACCTGTCCCACCCTCCCTTGCCCTCAACGACTATTTGTCCCACCTGTGGCTCTCAGATTGGACTGTTCAGTCACCTAAGGACTCATTCTAAGAGTGAAAGCAAGTCTTCCTCGATTCCAAGGGATTGCCTATGATGATGATGATGATGATGGGTCATAAAATAGTCATGCGTAACATTTACCAATTCGACTTCTGAATCATTTCAATATTCCCATTTTACACTTGGTTGATTACATTTTCCATTAAAATAACCATCCTGTCTGTTCCGATTTGCTTGTCAATAGGCTTCTTGGTAAGTAATCATAGAAAATACAGGACAGAAAGAAGTCGGTGCTAGATCTTCGAGCAATGTACTCTAATTCTAATTACATTTCCTTCGTATTCACTGACATTTTTTTGCCAGTACTACCATCTTATCTATATCCCCTTGCAGCTTTCTTTGGTCCCCAGAATTATTTATTAGCCCTCCTATTTTAATATCGTCGGCAAATTTGGATACAACTCCTTCTACCTCTATATGCAAATCATTGACGTTCACAGTGAACAGAAGGAAAAGAGCAGGCAGACTGAATATATAGTTGCTGAGTATTCATGGCTACCTTATAGAGCCCTGGCTATTACCACTGGTTAGGAACTCCTGTGTAATGTATTTGCTTCATGGGTTCTTTGCTTAAGAATTCATAGCAACACATTGCTATTAAGAACTAGTTGGTTTATTAACAAAGGTTTAACAATCACACTACACAGTACCAGTTCATCCACTAGGCTCACAACTGCATACCTCACCGTGGATGACCTAGACCCAACTGACTGGGGTTTTATTGAATCTTGTGAACATCATGTGAGTGGCTATGCCACTCTCAATGCAACAGCTCTACAACTCTTTTTCTTGAGGACAAAAATAAATATTAACTCAAGTGCCCCCTGATTAAAATGGGGGAGCAACAGCTCTACAAACCTCTTGAGCATACTCACAAGTGCATACATTACACTGCTTTCTCCTTTTTTAGAAGCAAGGTATTTATAAAATATTTCAAAAGATTACTTATCATGATTACAATTTTACAAATTCGACTTCTGAGCCTGAGCATCCTGATGTAAGCTTTTAGCTTCCTCCTGCTCCAACCTCCATTTCTGTTCAATTGGCTGGCTGTGTCCATTTTCTATATTCTTATTTGACTCAGGATACTGTCTTAGGGAATTACTGTTTTCAGGGTGTGTAGCCCAAGGTTCCCGACCTCTATCATCCTGTGTCCTCTTGAGTTTCCTTGAAACCCTTACATCAGTCCTAGTGTTTGCTTTCTTCCCAAGATCTTGAGATTCCCAGTTGCCAATATGCTGTCTAGTTGGTTTGCGTTTTCTCATTGATCTCAACTGAACCCCAACTCCACCTGCGCCCTCGGAAGATACAGTCTCGCGAGATTGCCCCACACCTGCAGAACCGTCTTCAGTCGGTTGCATCGGAGTTGGTGGGGATATGGACGTTGTGACTGTTGTCTTCATTGAAGTACTTGGACCTGCCAACTCACTCTGATCATTGTCCAAGTCAGACTCATAATCATATATTCATGGTACTGAAGGTGCGTCACTTGCTAGAAACATTTGATCCACATGAATCTTCCTCATGTATTCACCAATTTTGACCAGGTACTGCTTGGTGCCATATACCCAAATAATGTACCAGTGTCCCATTTGCATTTACTTGCCCTTTTCGACGGTCTGAGAACTCTGACCTGATCACCCTTCTGAAAGCACCGCTCTTTAATACTGGAATGATAATGACGTTTCTGCACCGATTGTGCCTTCTCTACCTTATCAGACAAGTTCAGTTGCAATAAACTGAGACGCATCCTCAGCCTAAGCTTCATCAATAATTCAGCAGGTGTGTACCCTGTTGTAGAATGAGGTGTAGTTCTGTATTTGAAAAGAAAATTCGCTAACCTATGCTTCATGCTCACCGATGATCCAGTCTATAAAACTTGTTTCCGCAAAGCCTTCTTGACAATCCTGACCTTTCAGCTGCACCATTTGAAGCATGATGATATGGTGCTACCCAATTGTGTTTGATACCGTTGTATCTGACAAAATTTGCAAATTGTGTGGACTGAAATTGCGGCCCATTATCTGCCACCATTTCTTCGGGCATGCAAAAATATCAGGTAATTCATCCAATGTATGCTCCGTAGTCGTAGATGACCCCATATGCTGTACTTCCAGCCATTTTGAATGGCTATTGATTAGAATTAGAAAATTATCACTGCCACTTTCGCAAAAATCTATGTATTCTTTGGAATGGTCTCATTGGCCAAGTCCATGTTAGCAGCGGCATTTTAGCCAGCATGGTCCTGAAGTCTTGACAGACTTACTAATACTTCTAAGTTTTTATCCAACCCAGGCCAATAAACAAAACTTCGGGCCACCGCTTTCATGCCTACAATGCCAGTATCCTCACCATAAAGTTCCGTCAAGGCTTTGGCCCATAATGACTATTCTCAGGCTCCATTTTAGACATCCCTGCTCACATTGATAATTCGTGCCGATGATGATAAAAGGGCTTTATACCCTCATCTAAATGCATCTGATCTTCAGACCATCCTCGCAAGGTGTGCTCATAGGCCCGCTGTAACATGCATCTATCTGTGTGTGCTCTGCAATAACAGAGGCAGTGACTGGAAAGTCCTCACCAACGACATCTAAAGTAAAGATTGACTGTTCGCGGCCAATTTCAGAATCTTCGTGAAGCAACCTTGAAAGGGTATCCGCCACTGCATTCTGCTTCGACGTACGATACTCGATTTTGTAATTGTACTGTGACAATAAAATAGCCCATCTTTGCATCCTAGAAACCGTCTTTGGGCCTAGGATAGTTAGTAATGGTTTCTGATCGATTACTAGCATGAATTGGCATCCTAAAATAAACTGGTGAAACTTTTTAATACCAAATATAATTGTCAAAGCCTCTTTCTCAATCTGGGCATCATTTTGTTCGCTTTTGTTGAGCTATGCAAATGCAACCGTTTTTTCCTGCCCATCATTCTTAACATGGCTGATCACTGCTCCAACACAATGCCTCATATGCTAGTCTTAGTTCACGAGTCAGATTATAATGGACGAGAAGAGCACTACTACTCAAGTATTGCTTGCATGTGTCATATGCATTCTGTTGCTCTTTGTCCCATATCCAACACACACCTTTCTTTAATAAATAGTGTAGTGGTGCAAGCACTGTTGCTAGTCCAGGAAGGAAATGAGCATATTATTGGACCATGCCTAAAAAGGATCGTAATTCAGTAACATTTTTTGACTCTGGACTTATCCTGATGGCTTGCACTTTCTCTTTAACGGGTTGGAGACCATTTTCATCGACCAGCAATCCTAGATAAACCACCTCACGCTGTATGAATACACATTTACACCTCTTCAGCTTCAGATTATGGTAATTGAACTGCCTGAATACTTCTAAGATTTCTAGGTTTTCCTTCTCTGTGCCGGTAACCAGCAACACATCATCTTGATTGCACAAACAGTGATTTATTCACTGTAAGATCTGATTCATGGTAGCCTGAAATATCCTTGGTGAGGACTTAGTACATGAATATAAACCTTTGTGTGTGTTGACTGTCAGATACTGCTGACTATCCTTGTCAATGTGGAATTCAGCATAAGCGTGAGAGAGATCCAGTTTCGTGAAAACTTTGGTTTCCGCCAATTCTGCGTACAGGTCCTGTGATGTCGGTAAAGGGTACTGTTCATCATCAACTGCTCGATTCAGGGTAATTTTATAATCCCTACATAGCTGTACCATTTTGTCTGCCTTCGGAACTACAACTAACGGGGTGACCCAGTCACTCCTATCAGTCTTCACTAAAACTCTTTTTCTCCAACTTATCAAGCTCTTGCTCAACCTGGGATTAATGCATACGGTGCTGGCCTTGGACTACAAAAAATAGGTTTGACATCTGACCTAATCTGAATATGTGCATTGTATCCCTTGATGCCCTCGTGTAAGTCCTCAAACATGTTAGCATATTTCTCCAGCAGAGTATCTAGCCGAGACTTAACGAAGCTTCAAAGGGATATAGTGAATGGACAAGAACATGGCAAATAGAATATAATGTGAAGAAATGTGAAGTTACTCACTTTGGTAGGAAAAATAGAAAAGCAGATTCTTCTTTAAATGGTGAGAGATTGGAAAATGTTGGTGTTCAGAGGGACCTTGGTGTCCTTGTACAAGAATCACTGAAAGTTAACATGCAAGTGCAGCAAGCAATTAAGAAAGCAAATGGTATGTTGGCCTTTATTACAAGAGGATTTGAGTATTGCAATTATCTTATTGCAATTATATAGGGCCTTGGTGAGACCACACCTGGAGTATTGTGTACAGTTTTGGTCTCCTTACCTAAGGAAGGATATACTTGCCATAGAGGGAGTACAACGAAGGTTCACCAGACTGATTCCTGGGATGGAGGAATTGGCCTATGAGGAGAGATTGAGTAGACTAGGCCTAATTCTCTAGAGTTTTAAAGAATGAGAGGTGATCTCATTGAAACATACAACATTCTTAGAGCTTGACAGGGTAGATGCAGGGAGGATGCTTCCTGTGGCTGGGGAGTCTAGAACAGGGACTAGAGTCTCAGAATCAGGGGTCAGCCATTTAGGACTGAGATGAGGACAAACTTCTTCACTCAGAGGATGGTGAATCTTTGGAATTCTCTACCCTAGAGGGTTGTGGAGGCTCAGTCTTTGAGTATATTCAAGACAGAGATTGATAGATTTTTGAATATTAAGGGAATCAAGGGATATGAGGACAGTGCAGGAAAGTGGAGTGGAGGTAGACGATCAGCCATGATCTTATTGAATGGCGGAGCAGGCTCAAGTGGCCGAATGGCCTACTCCTGCTCCTAAAGCCATGCCCAGGAGCAGACCCATGATGAGGCCTTCCGACCTTCCTGCTCCCTTCCACACAGGGTGCCCAAAGATCAGGAGCAACAGCTCTGCAAACCTGTGAGTATACTCACAGGTGCATACATTACACCCTGCACCAAGGAGAGATAAAGTGCAAAGATATACATGCACCCATCCGAGTTCTGTTGTGATATATAGAAAGAAAGAACTTGCATTTATATAGCACCTTTCACAACCTCAGGACGTCCCAAAGCACTTTAGAGCCAATTAAGTACTTTTTGAAGTGTAGTTACTGTTGTAATATATGAAACGAGGCAACCAATTTGCACATAGCAAGGTCCCACGAACAACCTGTTTTCAGTGATGTTGGTTGCGGGTTAAATATTGGCCGCGTACAGCAGGGGGAACTTCCTTGCTCTTCAAAATAGTTCCTTGGGATCTTTTATGTCCACCTGAGAGGCCAGATGGGGCCTTGGTTTAACGTCTCATCTGAAACACGGATGTAGTAGGCAGATTGCGTTGTCTGGACATCTCAACTGGGATAATGCTCTCTAGCTTTGAAACAGTTTCCAAAATCATCTGTGTCTGCTGTATCCTGCATAAATTTACAATCCAGAAGGCAACCCATTCAGCAGGAGAAATAGGAAGATAGGCCTGCAGCCTTAGAGGAGGTAAAGGAAGGTGAAATGGCTGAGGCTGATATGTAGTTTGGCAGACTGATCCATTAATCCTTGATTGACAAGATTTTTCCTATTGTCCTATCTGTATTACATGAGATAGCATTACCAACATGCTGAGTCAACTCCCCACTGCCTTTACTCCCACCTCTACACATTTCCTCCCACCAGCAACATTCATATGTTCAGTCTGAGAATAAATCTACACACTACGCTGTTATATATGTGGACTTGCATTTACTCTGTACAGCCACCAGAAGGCTCATTCCCCGGATTCCAAGGAATCCCTTAATCCCTTGGGAGCACAGGTATTTAAGAAGGCTTCACAGATTGGAGAGGCACTCTGGAGACCTGCAATAAAAGACTACGGTCATACGTTACTTTGAGCTCACAATATTCAGTCTGACTCTTTCTCCATACACAACAACTGGCGACAAGATACAGATAGCGAACCCAAAGATGCAGAGAACAGTGGGCATCCTGGAGAAATTTTTGGAGGGAGATGATTGGGAAACTTTTATGGGGCAAATCAACCAATATTTTGTGGCCAATGAGCTAGATGGGCAAGAGAGCACTGCCAAATGAAGGGCGATCCTCCTCACCGTCTGTGGGGCACCAACGTATGGCCTCATGAAGAATCTGCTCTCTCCAGCGAAACCCACGGAGAAATCATACAACGATTTGTGCACACTGATCCTGGAGCATTTGAACCCGAAGGAAAGCGTTCTGATGACGAGGTACCGGTTCTACACCTACAAAAGATCTAAAGGCCAGAAAGTGGCAAGTTATGTCCCCGAGCTAAGACTCCTTGCAGGACATTGCGAATTTGAAGGACATTTGGAGCACATGCTCAGAGACTTTTTCATACTTGGCATTGGCCACGAAACCATACTTCGCAAACTTTTGACTGTAAAGACCCCAACCTTGAGTAAGGCCATAGCGATAGCCCAGGCGTTCATTGCCACCAGTAACAATACGAAGCAAATCTCTCAGCACACAAGTGCTGCTACAAGTACTGTGAACAAAGTGATGTTGTTTTCGAATCGTAACGTACAGGGCAGGTCACACATACCTGCAGCTATACGTCCGCAGATGTCTCAGAGT
Source organism: Pristiophorus japonicus (assembly GCF_044704955.1). Taxonomy (NCBI): domain Eukaryota; kingdom Metazoa; phylum Chordata; class Chondrichthyes; family Pristiophoridae; genus Pristiophorus; species Pristiophorus japonicus. The sequence goes on along the minus strand of NC_091977.1, from coordinate 398,426,033 downwards.
CCACCATCAAGGGTGATGAATGCAAGGCCATTAACACCTTGTTGGCGCTGTGGGGGTGATCGTCGTTTCCATTCATGCCGAATCAAAGGATATATTTGCAAGGGCTGTGGAACAATGGGACACCTCCAACAAGTGTGCAGGCGAGCTGCTAAGCCTGTTAAACCTGAAAACCACCATGTTGCAGAGGAGAATCACGACGAAACAGAGCCTCAGATAGAGGAGGCAAGGTTCATGGGGTACACACATTCACCACGAATTGTCCCCCGATAATGCTGAATGTTGAACTAAATGGGCTCCCGGTGTCAATGGAGCTGGACAACAGGCTCAAGCCAATCCATCATGGGGAAAAAGACTTTCGAAAGATTGTGGTGCAACAAGGCCTCAAGGCCAGTCTTAACTCCAATTCGCACAAAACTAAGAACTTACACAAAAGAACTGATTCCTGTAATCGGTAGTGCTACCGTAAAGTTCTCCTACGATGGAGCAGTGCACAAGCTACCACTCTGGGTGGTATCAGGCAATGGTCCCACGCTGCTCGGCAGGAGCTGGCTGGGAAAGATACGGGGGAACTGGGATGACGTCTGAGCGCTATCGCCCGCTGACAACACTTCGTGTGCCCAGGTCTTATTAAACAAATTTCCTTCGCTGTTTAAACCAGGTATCGGGAAATTCCAAGGAGCAAAAGTGTAGATCCACCTAATTCCGGGGGCGTGACCCATCCATCACAAGGCGAGAGCAGTACCGTACATGATGAGAGAAAGGGTAGAGATCGAGCTAGACCGGCTGCAACAAGAGGGCATCATTTCACTGATCGAGTTCAGCGAGCGGGCCAGTCCTATTGTCCCAGTCCTCAAGAGAGACGGCACCATCAGAATCTGTGGCGATTACAAAGTAACTATTAATCGTTTCTCCCTGCAGGACCAATACCCTCTATCAGAAGTCGACAACTTATTTGCAACGCTGGTGGGAGGAAAGACGTTCACGAAGCTGGATCTGACTTCAGCCGACATGACGCAGGAACTGGAGGAATCATCGAAGGCCCTCACTTGCATCAACACGCACAACGGTCTTTTTGTTTATAACAGGTGCCCATTTGGAATCCGATCAGCGGCGGCAATATTCCAGAGAAACATGGAAGAAACATGGAAACATACTGAAGTTGGTCCCGCACACCATGGTCTTCCAGGATGACATCTTGGTCACAGGTCGAGTCGAGCATCTGCAGAAACCTGGAGGAGGTTCTTAGTCGACTCAACCACGTGGGGCTCAGGTTAAAATGCTCGAAATGCGTTTTCCTGGCGCCTGAAGTGGAGTTCCTGGGAAGGAGGATTACGGCGGACGGCATCAAGCCCACCAATGCGAAGATGGAGGCAATCGAGAATGCACCAAGGCCACAGAGTGTGACAGAGCTGCGGTCGTTTCTGGGACTCTTGAACTACTTTGGTAACTTCTTATCGGGTCTCATCACCCTGCTAGAACCACTACACGTCTTATTATGAAAAGGAGGCGAATGGGTTTGGGGCAAAATCCAAGAAAATGCCTTTGTAAAAGCGAGAAAATTCTTATGCTCAAACAAATTGCTTGTGTTGTATGATCTATGTAAGCGTTTAGTACTAGCATGTGATGCGTTGTCATATGGCGTCGGATGTATATTGCAACAAGCTAATGATTTTGGGAAACTGCAACCGGTTGCTTATGCATCCAGGAGTCTGTCTAAGGCTAAGAGAGCATACAGCATGATTGAAAAAGAAGCGTTAGCGTGTGTCTATGGGGTAAAGAAAATGCATCAATACCTGTTTGGGCTAAAATTCGAATTGGAAACTAACCATAAGCCACTCATATCCCTGTTTTCCGAGAGTAAAGGGATAAATACCAACGCATCGGCCCGCATCCAGAGATGGGCGCTCACATTGTCCGCATACAACTATGCCATCCACCACAGGCCAGGCACAGAAAACTGCACCGATACTCTCAGTAGGCTGCCATTGCCCACCACAAGGGTGGAAATGGCGCAGCCCGCAGATCTAGCCATAGTTATGGAAGCGTTTGAGAGTGAGCAATCACCCGTCACTGCCCGGCAGATCAAAACCTGGACAAGCCAGGACCCCTTATTATCTCTAGTCAAAAGCTGTGTGCTTCACGGGAGCTGGTCCAGTGTCCCGGTTGAAATGCAGGAAGAGATAAAGCCGTTCCAGCGGCGCAAAGATGAAATGTCTATACAGGCAGACTGCCTTATGTGGGGCAATCGAGTAGTGGTCCCCAAGAAGGGCAGAGACACCTTTATCAATGACCTCCACAGTACCCACCCAGACATCGTAATGATGAAAGCGATAGCCAGATCCCACGTGTGGTGGCCCGATATCGATGCGGACTTAGAGTCCTGCGTTCACAGATATAATACATGCTTGCAGTTAAGCAATGTACCAGGGAGGCGCCGCTAAGTTTATGGTCTTGGCCCTCCAAACCGTGGTCTAGGGTACACGTCGACTATGCAGGCCCGTTCTTGGGTAAAATGTTCCTTGTGGTTGTAGATGCATACTCCAAGTGGATTGAATGTGAGATAATGTTGGCTAGCACGTCCGCTGCCACTACTGAAAGCCTGTGGGCCATGTTTGCCACACACGGCTTAGCCGATGTCCTGGTGAGCGACAACAGGCCATGTTTTACCAGTGCTGAGTTCAAAGGATTCATGACCCGTAACGGGATCAAACATGTCACATCTGCCCTGTTTAAACCAGTGTCCAATGGTCAGGCAGTGCAAACCATCAAGCAAGGCTTGAAGAGGGTAACTGAAGGCTCACTGCAGACTCGCCTATCCCGAGTACTGCTTAGCTACCTCACAAGACCCCACTGGGATACCACCTGCTGAACTGCTCATGAAAAGAGCACTCAAGACAAGGCTCTCATTAGTTCACCCTGATCTACATGAACAGGTAGAGAGCAAGCGGCTTCAACAAAGTGCATACCATGATAGCGCAAACGTGTCACGCGAGATTGAAATCAATGATCCTGTATTTGTTTTAAATTATGGACAAGGTCCCATGTGGCCTCCCAGCACTATCGTGGCCAAAGAGGGGAGCAGGGTGTTTCGGGTCAAACTTTCAAATGGACTCATTCACTGGAAACACTTGGATCAAATCAAACTCAGATTCACGGACTACCCTGAGCAACCTACCTTGGACCCTACCTTTTTTGATCCCCCAACACACACACCAGTGGCAACCGACACCACGGTTGACCACGAAGCAGAACCCATCATCCACAGCAGCCCTGCAGCGCCCAACATACCAGGCAGCCTAGCAAGGCCAGCTGCACAGCAGCCCAATGAGGGTCCAACAAATGTTTCAACAACACCAGCTTTCACACCGAGACGATCAACTAGGGCAAGAAGGGCCCCAGATTGATTCACATTGTAAATAGTTATACTATTGACTTTGGGGGGGGAATGCTGTTATATATGTGGACTTGCATTTACTCTGTAGAGCCACCAGAGGGCTCATTCCCTGGAGTCCCAAGGGATCCCATAATCCCTTGGGAGCACAGGTATTTAAGAAGGCTTCACAGGTTGGAGAGGCACTCTGGAGACCTGCAATAAAAGACAGTCACACGTTACTTTGAGCTCACAGTATTCAGTCTGACTCTTTCTCCATACATAACATACATTCTGTCATGTATGTAACCTTCATGTAACTGTAACCTTCATGTAACAACACTGCATACTATATACACCTAAGAAATGCACACCTTGACCACAGGGGATGAACTTCTGGGGGACACTCCTCACCTTGTCATATAGGTATATAAAGGGAGGTCCCACACAGGGTCATCACTTCTTCATCCTGTGAAAAAGGTTCGGATCACAGAGTGACCTTGTCTGCAGAATGTGCCTCTTGTGAATTTATAGTAGTGTGTAAGGACACTACATTTGGCGATGAGAAACGGGAATCAGCGACTCACGAGAATGGCCACTGGTAGCACAGAGGAACGGTACTGTGTTGGTGAGGACTGGGACGATTTCGTTGAGGGGTTCCAGCAGAGCTTTGTCACGAAGGACTGGCTGGGAGATGCAGTGGCTGATAAGCGAAGGGCGCATTTACTGATCAGCTGTGGACCTAAGACGTACGCGCTGATGAAAGACCTGCTCGCACCCAAGAACCCGGCGGACAAAACCTTTGAAGAGCTCAGCAAACTGATCGGTGAGCACCTCAAACCGGCGAGCAGTGTACACATGGCCCGACACCGATTCTATACACACCGACGTCGGGAAGGACAGTGAATACCGGACTTCGTTGCGGACCTTCGGCGCTTGGCCAGCCTCTGTAAGTTCACAGACGCCTGCAGGGGGGAGATGTTAAGGGATTTCTTTATTGAGGGCATTGGTCATGCCGGGATTTTCAGAAAGCTAATTGAGACCAAGGACTTGACCTTGAAAGCGGCGGCGTTGATGGCTCAGACCTTCATGGCAGGGGAGGAGGAAACCAAATAATATACGCGCGCAACTCTGCTTCCAACGTGGTGATGGATCAGGAAGTTAACATTGTAAACGCAACTCAGAACTCCGCAGGCAGGCAAGGGCAATCCGACACCACCCAGGCAGCAACAGACTCTGAGTGGGTCCTCAACAGAGATCATGGCAGGTTGAACGGACATTTACGCCATCACAGGGGTCAATGCGTCCCGGGATGGGGCCATTGACACCAACTAACAGAGTGCTCAAGAGTAATCAAAGAGACAATCAGAGAGGAATGCCTGGTAACAGCTCTTTTGTTCACAACAATCTCAGCTCATGCTGGAGGTGCGGGGGCAGACATACTGCAAAAACCTGTATGTTTCAACAATTTATATGTAGAAATTGTAACTTCAGTGGACATTTAGCCAGAATGTGCAGGAAGCCCGTAGCGAGGCTAGTTTACGAGGCAGGTGAACCAGAAGAGGGGTCTGCAAGGCAGGTTGATGCTTGGGACAAAGCAATGGATGCTGAAGTTCAGCGAGTTCAGGTGGCAAACATCCACAGCTCATATACCAAAACGCCACCTATGATGATGAAAGTCCTATTAAACGGCATCACGGTATGCATAGAGCTGGACACAGGGGCCAGCCAGCCAGTCACTTATGAGTGTCCAACATTTCGAGAAACTATGGCTACTCAGAGCTAGCAGACCCAAACTAGAACGCATTGACACGCAATTACGGAAGTACACCAAAGAGATCATCCCAGTGCTAGGCAGTGCAATGTTGGTGGTCACACATAATGGATCAGAGAACCGGCTGCCACTCTGGATTGTCCCGGGAAATGGTCCCGCGCTTTTGGGGAGGAGCTGGCTAGCCGAGATGAACTGGAAATGGGGGGATGTGCACGCCATTTAATCTGTGGAGCGAAGTTCATGCTCACAGGTCCTACAGAAATTTGAGTCACTATTTCAACCTGGTGTCGGGACTTTCAAAAGTACCAAAGTAGTGATATGCATCACCCCGGACGCCAGACCAGTGCACCACAAAGCCAGAGCTGTGCCATATGTGATGCGCGAGAAAATTGAGAGTTGGACAGGTTGTTAAGAGAGGGCATCATTTCGCCCGTTGAATTCAGCGACTGGGCAAGCCCCATCGTCCCTGTCCTAAAAACGGATGGCTCGGTCAGGATCTGTGGCAACTACAAGGCCACTATCAATCGAGTATTACGACAAGACCAACACCCGCTTCCGAGAGCGGAGGATCGTTTTGCCACGCTGGCCGGTGGCAAGCTGTTCACCAAGTTGGACCTCACTTCGGCCTACATGACCCAGGAACTGGCCGAAGAATCCAAGCTACTGACCACCATCACCACGCACAAGGGGCTGTTTGTCTACAACAGGTGTCCGTTTGGCATTCAATTAGCGGCCACTATCTTTCAAAGGAACATGGAAAGCCTGCTCAAATCCATCCCTGGAACAATCGTATTTCAGGACGACATCATTATCACGGGTCGAGACACCGAGGAACACCTCTACAACCTGGAGGAGGTGCTACGCCGACTGGACCGGGTAGGCCTGCGACTAAAGAAGTCCAAGTGTGTGTTTTTGGCCCCAGAGGTAGAGTATTTGGGCAGGAGGGTTGCCGCAGACGGGATCCGGCCTACCGAATCCAAAATGGAGGCAATCGGTCGCGCGCCCAGGCCCAGCAACACATCGGAGTTGCGTTCATTTCTGGGACACCTGAACTATTTCGGGAACTTTCTGCCGAACTGAAGCACATTGTTGGAGCCGCTACACGTGCTCCTGCGTAAGTGTTGCGATTGGTTTTGGGGGGACTGTCAGGAATGGGCTTTCAATCGGGCTGCTTTGTTCCCTGTTGACCCTGTGTAACCCCTGTAAGAAATTGACATGTGGTTGGGTCCGTGTTGCAGCAGAGTAATGATGAGGGCCAATTCCAACCTGTGGCTTATGCCTCCAGGTTGCTCACCCAAGTAGAACGGGGATATGGGATGGTTGAAAAGGAAGCACTCGCATGTGTCTACGGGGTGAAAAAGATGCACCAGTACCTTTTTGGCAGAAGGTTTGAGTTAGAAACGGACCACAAACCATTAACATCCCTGTTGTCAGACAGCAAAGCTGTCAATGCCAATGCATCAGCTCGCATACAGCGATGGGCTCTCACGCTGGCTGCGTATGACTACACCATACGGCACCGGCCAGGCACCAAAAATTGCGCTGGCCACCACTGCGGGGGCAGCGGAGAAAAGCGCTGAGATGGTCATGGCTGTTGATGCCTTTGACAGCGCAGGCTCCCCCATCACAGCCCGCCAGATCTGGACCAACAGAGATCCCCTCCTATCCTTGATTAAGAAATGTGTCCTGACTGGGGATTGGGTGCCCGCACACTGAGCATGCCCCGAGGAGGTCAGATCATTTCACAGACGGATGGATGAGCTCTCCATCCAAGCCGACTGCCTACTATGGGACAGCCGGGTAGTCATGTCCCAGAAGGGAAGGGAAGCATTCATCAGGGAACTCCACAGCGAGCACCCAGGCATCGTGCTAATGAAGGCCATTGCTCGGTCACATGTATAGTGGCCGGGAATTGACTCGGAACTGGAATACTGTGTTCGCAGGTGCACAACGTGTGCCCAGCTGGGTAATGCCCCCAGGGAGGCCCCACTCAGCCTGTGGCCCTGGCCCACCAGGCTACGGTCACATATTCACATAGACTATGCGGGCCCGTTCATGGGAAAAATGTTCCTCATTGTCGTTGATGTGTACTCGAAATGGATCGAGTGCATCATATTGAATTCGTGCACGACATCCACCACTGTGGAGAGTCTGCGTGCGGTCTTTGCGACCCACGGGTTGCCGGACATCCTGGTTAGCGACAACGGCCCATGTTTCACTAGCTATGAATTCCGGGAGTTCGTGTCGGGTAATGGCATCAAAAATGTCAGGACAGCACCGTTCAAGTCGGCTTCCAATGGCCAGGTGGAACGTGCAGTCCAAATCATAAAACAGGGCATGTTCCGGATTCAAGGACCCTCCCTTCAATGCCGCCTATCGCGCCTCCTGCTGGCCTATAGGTCCCGACCGCATTCGCTCACGGGAGTCCTGCCCGTGGAACTACTCATGAAACGTACACTTAAAACTCGGCTGTCACTCATTCATCCAGTTTTGTCAAACGTTGTTGAGGGCAAGCGCCAGTCCCAAAATGAGTGCCATGACCGTAACTCAAAGGGGAGATGTATAGAAATCGATGACCCTATATTTGTTCTTAATCACGCTTTGGGGCCCAAATGGCTTGAGGGTATTGTAATTGGCAAAGAGGGGAATAGGGGCATAGTGGTCAGACTTAACAATGGCCAGATATGCCGCAAGCATCTGGACCAAGTAAAAAAAATGGTTCAGCATGGACACTGAGGAAACTGAGGAAGATCATGAGATGTTGCCCACACCACCGCCAGTGAACGAGCAACAAGAACTTTCAGCAGCATGCACAGTCCCTGCGGCCAGCCCGGACAAGCCGGAATCACCACAGGTGACGGAGATGCATGCCAAGGCTCCACAACCAGAGCCCCAACTGCGGCGCTCCACGAGAGAGCGTCGACCGCCTGAAAGACTTAATCTTTGACCCCATAAGACGTTGAGGGGGGAGGTGATGTCATGTATGTAACCTTCATGTAACTGTAACCTTCATGTAACAACACTGCATACTGTATACACCTAAGAAATGCACACCTTGACCACGGGGTGAACTTGTGGGAGACACTCCTCACCTTGTCATCCAGGTATATAAAGGGAGGTCCCACGCAGGGTCATCACTTCTTGGTCCTGTGAATAAAGGTTCGGGTCACAGAGTGACCTTGTCTGCAGAATGTGCCTCGTGTGAATTTATAGTAGTGTGTAAGAACACTACACATTCCAAAGAAGGTGCCATCCGTTTATTTCTCTAATTAAGTTCTGTGCCTCAGTTATAATGTTTAGTACCCCAATGCTTTCCCTTCCTGAGAGTATAGGCTATGTGCTGTCTGCTGCCTAGTCTCATGCTCCTAAGTACAAATGTAATAGCACGTTGCTGCTCCTCAATGAGGACTTTATGACTTCTGCTGCGTCCTGAGACAGCCCTGCAATGATTGTGAGTACCTTGGCTCCTACACTAGCTGGCGGTTCATATCTGCTACCTGCCTTTTCTACAATTCTTAGGGAGTCAGCAGGGGTTCATTACCTTAAGAAGTAAATGTTTCACAGATATCTCTTCTTATCAAGACCATTGTTGATAAGCAGGGATGTATGTAGGGATAGATCATTGGCCACCACTAAGGAGTGTGAAGGTCCTCTCAAAACTATCCCCCAGCCTCTCGAGGCTAGAATGAAAGCCTTCTGCAAACTGGAGCCCAAGATCACAATAGTAGTAAACATAGAAACATAGAAAATAGGTGCAGGAGTAGGCCATTCGGCCCTTCGAGCCTGCACCGAGTAGACACAGTGTTGCCAGCAACACAACTATGCTTGCGTTCTTTATCCTTGTAGGCTCCCTTGCAGATAGTTGTGGGATTTCTAATTGTTTCATGATGCTCTGCAGAATTCTGAAATCCTCTCGCAACCTCCACAGATATAAGAGCAGTCCTACTGCATATTCTTTGCTATTCCATGCAGAGAGCTCTAAAGTTTCTCAAAAACAGCAAGAAAAGCTTCTGCTGACTAATAAGTGTTGCTCTGTGTGGAAACCCTGCAAGGTACAAATCCATGAGTTCCATAGCAGCTACACATCAGTTTATCTGCTTCCACTTCCACTTACTCTTCCCCACCAGTGCTGAATGCATTCTTCTCCTTTTAGTTCAATGTGGTCACTTTAGACAACTCTAATTTGGCATTATTTCTCAGTCAAAAGATCCTTTTCCTCATTTGCTCACATGACCTTAGGATTTAAGAAACTGCATTGAAACAACTAACCACTTGCTGCACATTGGCTCTGTTGAAACTGTTCCCCTTTGTGCCAAAATTTGCCACCTACCTTGCTGAACATCCTCAGCAGCATGAAATGGCCAGCAACAATATTATATGTAGCCACCATTTTTATCGGGACTCATTAACATCCATGGAAAGATGATAATTAACTTATTTTTGGAAAACATGGCTTTTAGTCTTTTAGTAAAATTCTTTAAAGAATAATTTACAGTAAGGAAGTGATGTAATTGTTCTCTTATATACATCATTATTTCAGACAGGAAAAGACTATCCAGCCTCCTCATGCAATTAGCATTTTTCTTTCCTGTAACCTGTCTGTTTTGGGATTAAATCATGTTATGCATTAGTAACAAGTGATCATAGTTACACATTCACCAACCAAACAATACCCATTTTAAAGTAAAGAGACATATTATTCTAGATGTGGTCTCACCAAGGCAATTTTAAATCAATGTTTTTGATTTATATGTTGTACATCCCCACAAAATAATCCTCTGTAGAATCCTGCTGCCCAGTTGTCAAATTGTCAAAAATTCCAAAATATGACAAGAGGCATTTCAGGTAACTTGTATTAATATGTTGCTATTAAGTTAAATTAAATTAAATCCATATCTGGGAATGGATTCTGGGAATGCGGGTTACATTCATACAAGGCACCTGCATTTCACATCAGCTTGAGACAATGGAGGTTCATTGAATGCATCCATTAATCATTCATACATAATATGTTGGAATTGCTTCATTCATGTAAGCTCAGTAGAGGTTGGCTGTCAAGAGCCCA